>NC_138374.1:4162435-4230830 GCF_054177405.1 Leptonychotes weddellii
TTTTATTATGGTGATGATGATGATGATGATGATGATGATGATGTTATGTTAATCACCATACATTACATCATTAGTTTTTGATGTAGTGTTCCATGATTCATTGTTTGTGTATAACACCCAGTGCTCCATGCAGTACGTGCCCTCTTTAATACCCATCACCAGGCTCACCCATCCCCCCACCCCCCTCCCCTCTAGAACCCTCAGTTTGTTTCTCAGAGTCCATCGTCTCTCATGGTTTGTCTCCAAAGACAGGCTTATAATCAGATTGTTGAAATGCAGGGGTGCACACTATCATCACAGTCAGGTGGGGGCTTTGAAAGGTAGAAGCAGTGGCATCTAACCTATGTCTTATCAAAGTCAAGGCATCTTTCTCAAGAATAAGATTCCTAGGCAAACAACAGAAACAAAGGCAGGGAAGCCAGAGAGTATATAGAACTTTCTAAAAATGGCAAATAACTTGAATCCCGGCTTTGACCTTGGAACAAGTCACTTCACATTTTTGAGCCTTAGCCCCCTCACCTGGGAAATAGGAATAATAATCCTGATTGTGCTGGGTTAATAAATGTGGTAATCCACATAAGGGACCCAGTGCTGACCTCCATATACACAAGATATCCAATAAATCACAGGTATGGATTTGGAATGTGAGGTGGGCTAGGCTTGGGATGCTGCAAAGGCATCTGGATTTGGGCTGAAGCTGCAAGGGAGCTGTGAAGGCTGCAAGACTAGACATCCCTTTCTGCTCCCTATAAGGAAGGCCCTTGTGGTGGCTGCAGAGGGGAGAAAGGCCAGGAGCGATAGAGCATGGGCAGTGGATCCACGAGCAATATGGAGGCCATTCTGTGGTCCAGGTGAGGGGTGGGGAGGGGCACCTGAGGGCAGTGGCAGGAGGGATGGAGCTGGAGGGTAGGCGGCTATTTAAAGATCAAGGGGGCCAAGCCCAACAGCCTCATGGAATGTAGGGGGAGGAAGAAATCAAGGGAGACCTTGGGCCTGACTTGGGGGCCTGGGCAAAAGGTGGGCCATTCCTCGAGATGGGGTCCCAGTCTCAGAGTTCCCTAGAAGTGAGCTGTATGGGCACCTCTCACAGACACCAAGGATTTCTCTGAGAGACTCAAAAAATATATTAGCATCATAAGAAAAGGAGAAAACCACTCTGAAAACAGCACAATTCTTTTCCAGGAATCTGGTATCCAGAGCACAAAAGTTTGTTAGCTATTCCCAAGAGAGACCTTGAAAACTAGTAAACCAGGTAAGTGAAAGATCTGTTCATCAACCAGTTATTTTGCCACCCCCCCAAAAAAATGCAAACGCTCAGATATTTTGGTTTAATAAGTTCCCCCAACCTAATTGATCTGACCCATTAAACTAGGTCATTACTAAGAATCCAGGTAAGGTGCCTGTGCACAGAGAAGAGGCTAGCTTTCAAACAATGTTAGGTGGCAGAAGATACCTTGCAGGATCTTAAAGGGAAAAACTAAGTATCTTTGTTTAACGTCAGCTTCGTAATGAAAGGTGAGCTTTCGGAGAATTCATACGTCACTGAGCTCTGAACAAAACTGTCTCCAGGCTTGGTATACTCTGCTGAGGACAAGCACCTATTTTCCCCCCATCGCCCCTGAAAAAGTTCTGTGAACTTGTAATGAATCCCTCCTCCACACGAAAGAACACTGCAGCGTTCACTTGAAAACAAAAACAGCATTATAACACAAATATGCGGCACCCCATTCTGGAACAATATACTGCCGCAGAAGTGTAATGTTGGACTGGCATTCTGTTTTGTCTACCTATAAAGGTCAGCCCTCCCCTTCTACTGGAAGGCACTGCACGCATCCCTCTCAGGAAAAAGTATTTTTTTTTTTCCCTACAGCTCAAGGCATCATCTTAAAATGTATGGGTTTGAGTTGCTTCAACAAATAATCTGTGTAGTCCCAGGCATTCGGGTAAATGTGAAGATGAGAGAGGCTGGGGGTAGAGGCAGACTACAAACTCGGAAGGGACCCCAGGGGCCCCCATCTGCTGCGTGCATGGCTGGTGATCTGTCCTGTAACCTACGTCCTCAGGAGAGAGGAAGACCCAGCGTGTGTGCTCCCCAGGCCAGAGCCCTGCACACTGCCACAGTGGAAGAGTGGGTGACCTTCAAGCCGGGTGACCTTGGGCAGGTCCCAGATCTTCTCTGCACTTCGGTGACCTCCACACATGAGGTCATGGCCAGCTTCAGATGATGATCCAAGGACACAGCATTATATGACGAAGCTTGTAAACCATGGAAGTGAGAGAGTGAGGTCCAGAGAAGGGGCAGCTCTGTTGGGACAGAAAGTCCAGTGCCTGCCCCCTGGGGGCGGCAGAGGGGTGGGGCCATAGGCACAGCAGTCAGAATGGTACTGATGATCTCTCAGGCACAACATCGGACACTCGATATACAGGAGTCACCAACTAGTCCTCACAAGGACCTCGAAGCAAGTTGCAGGAAGTCACATGGTCAGTAAGAGGCAGAGCCTGAAACAAAATCCAGCTGGAGGCATGCCCTCCATCCCTGGGCAATAATGCCCCCAACCTTTGGAAAACCCCATGCTCTTGGTGCCCAGGCCAGAAGTCACTTCCCGGGAGACACGCTGCGTGCGGAGGAGCAGTCCCCAGGGCCACCGTGGAGGAAGTGGTCATGACCCAGCGACCAGAGGAAGGACACTTGTAGTGAAGCTCCCTCCTCGTCAAGAAGAATCACCTCCTTAAAAAGCCAACAGTTTATCTGGTGTGTCCTGGCGGAGGACATGGAGATACTATCTTCCACCTAGCCCTAAACTCAGATCTAAGGTTCATGAACAAATGCAAAGAGTTTGGCTCATTGAAAACAGGGCCTGGTTTCTGAAGAGGTAAAAGCTCTGGGGGTTGAATTGGGAAAACTGGATGGAGCTCAATGTCTGAACTTGGCAGGAGCCTAAGCAAGCACTGATGGAAACCCCTGTGGTCTGGCCGTCCCCGCAGGAGTCCTGACCAGCCTTCCTGAGCCACGCACCCTCCTGGCACACATCTCCAGCCAGTGGAGAGCTGGAATCTCACTCCAGAGCCGCCGCAATGCTAACAAGCATCCCTCTGCTTAAACTAACCTGGAAATCATGGGCTCTCGAGCGTTCCCCCAAGAACCACCTTGCATTCACCGCAGGACTCGATGGGAACCTCCTTACCTCGGTGCTCACTCTGATATATCAGAGGATTGACAAGAGCAAAGCCAGGGCTCCCAGGCATGGGCTCTCCTGCCCCATGGCCATGCCATGCGTCACACACCAGGCAGGCGTCATGTCTCCAAACCGACGCCACAGAGAGCTGGGAATGACCTCCCCACTTTACACAGGAGGAAACAGAAGCTCCAAGAACATAGGTGACGTCCCTGAATTTCATGTCAAACCTTGCCCCCAACCCAAGTCTGTTATTGTCAGACCTGAGCTCCAATTGTTCCCTGATCCCTTGTCCTGGGCCGGACTGCCTGCGCCCACCAGGGTCCTTCTGTGCCGCAGACTCCGGTGGGGTGTGAATGTCTGCACACACCCCAGTGGTGTGGCGAGTGCCACGTCAGCACACCTGGGGAATGAAGCTCACGACTCATGTCGGACTGGTATTCTCTGTAACATTCCAGTTCTGCGTGCCATGCTGGCCAGCCCTCTGCATGTGACAAAGGACACAGAGAACTTTGCTGCCGTGTGTTGGACAGTGAGCCCTCCATGGTTCTGTCGCAGATATGGGACAGGATAATGACTTCGGTTGCTTTTGCTACATCAATTAATTTTAATGCCATAGAAGCCTATCTATCCCACCACCAGCCCCAGATAAATTTCACCTGGAGGGATAGTTTATTTTTAAAATGACTAATTATTTGAAATATTCATTATTAAAATGAAATGGCCTTTCTCCAATAAATGATTCCTAGAATAGGAATGTCATCCACCTAAAATCTTCAACAAGGAAGAGAGACTATCAGGTTAACTCATTCATGAAAGCAGCCATAACGAAAACTTCAGCATCCACTAGTAAACTTAGCCCACTGTAGGACAGTTAGAATAACCAATCTTCAGAGTTTAGAATAAATAAAGAGTTGGTGGGAGGCTCGTAGGTATCATTCCATCTGTGGCTATGATATGTCATCGGGTGACCAGCAGATATTGATATATTTATGGAATGTCTACTACTTTGATGCATTTGATTAGGTGCTTTGGGCAACACAACAAAGTAAAACAGATGAGTTATGAATGACAGGGGAAGTTCCCCCTCCCCCGGGGGATGAGGGACAAGAGACCAGCTGTCTTAAAGGCTGGAAATCTGGCCCTGAGTGGTTAGGGATCAGGAGGAGGGTTTGCTCTGATTCCAAGGAATTCTGCAAATGCAGACTTTTCATGTGACAGGGCCCCTCACTGCCCTTCCACTGTAAGGGCCAGCTCTGAGATCCAGGATGCTCTTGGTGCCACGTAGCAGCTCAGTCCCTGGAGGCCTGTGGAGGACAGGGTCCCCAAGAACCCCTGTGTGAAATGGACTCCCACCATTCACAGCTCCCTGGACTCTACCTCTCCCGGTCTGGAATCTGTGTGTGGTGGATTCCCAGGCCACTGAGGGCTGGGGAAACACCTAGGTTTCACACTATTCTCTGTGTGTGTGTGCATGTGTGTGTGTTTTAAGTTCTTCTGCGAAAAAGCAGATAACTCAACTGAAATGTTTTGAACATTCAGGTTGAAGTTACAAAGTAATCCAGATTCTGAAGTCTCCAGGCAGGTGAAGAGAAGAGATACCCGCGCCTCCATAACTCTAGCAACCCTGCAAAGCTCCTGGCTCTGGATCCGATGCCCATAAGCCCTTGGAACACAATCCCACACTCAGGAACCAGCACATTTTCACAAAGCACTCCTGAAGTGTTCAACAGAGTACTCAGTTTTTGACTAACCAGTTTACACTCACTATGATCCTACAGACATGTAATTTTATAGCAGAAAAGCCCCCCAGGCTGATCCTCTCCTTTATAGACGCTGATGCTAAGAGTGCACACAACCCTTGCAAAGCATGTCACCTCCTTCATCCTCACAGACATGCAAAGGTGCCAGAGGTATCAAGCACCAAGTATGGGAAGGACTCCCTCCCATCACCCTAGACGTTATGCCCTTTAGTTTTATGTTATTATTATAAGATGTCCAGTAAAACAGACAGTGAAAGAAATGCAGAAACAGAACTCACTGAATTTAACGGCAACCCATTAGCTCTCCATACTTAATTTATAGCCTCGGACTAGTATTTTTTAATTAAGGGATTAATACATGCTATGGAGATAAAAAGGTGATTTCCCCATCTTCTGGTAGAAAAAAAATCATTGCAAACCCTATCAACTGAATTACTCAGGCTCTCAAAATAAAATTGTCTCAGAATCTAGCACCAGGAAAGTGTTTATATTTCCTGAAAAACTGGGAACATTCTTTTAATTGGACTAGAACAATAAAAGCCACCGTGTTTTCATTTTTGCCTTGTCAGCCAGGAAGCTGAGGACTGAATTTAAGGCACAACTGCAATCACATCTTATCTCCAGGGAAAGGGCGCTGGCATTGGTCAAATGCTTACTTGTGCAAGGTGCTGCCAAAAAATAGTTTTAACTGAATGCTTGCACCTGCCCAGTTCTTACTATTTCAAGTTTACAGGTAGAACACTGGCATTGACACAGAAGAAGTCTGGAACTCAGTCATTCAGCTAGCACATGGTGAAGGCGGCATCCAGACCCAAACCCCCCTGCATTATAGGGACCATCCCAACACAGAGCAACCTCCCTTCCTCAAATTTCCCCAAGCCCTTCTTGGGGATAAAGAGCACAGATTACCAAGACATAACAATGGCTGGAAATGGTGGGAGCTTCCGGGCCCTAGGCACTGGCTGAGGACTCCCAGGACATTAGAGGCAGGACTCGTGGATGGGCAAGCATGTGGGCAGACCCCAGGGCTGGAAGGGGATGGTCTGTTGAAACAGCTGTGCCTTCCCATCACATCCCCTCTGGCGGCTGCCAGGTAAGATGACTTTGGAATGCTACCTCCCCTCCAACCTGACCGCAGCTTCCCCTTATTGTCCTGACTTGTTTGCTCGAGCCCACAGTGCAGAGGGCTTCAGCATCCAGAAAACCTCCCAGCACAGAAGCCAAATACTCGTTGATCTTAGTTATGGCAAAGTTTACATGGTTGCTTTGCAAAGTGGTGATGCCTTCCAGAGCGTGCACAGTATGTGAAGTGAAGACGGTCTTTCAGGACTGGCTATTAAGACAAGTCTGTGACCCATATAGGGACACCCAGGCTCCCATAAGAGCATACTGGGATGCACTCAAAGTCAAGGCATTGAGATTTTCATTGAAAATCATAGCTCCTTGTACATCACCGGTATTCAAGAAACCTTAGAAAAACAGACTTTACACACTCTATGAGTCCATTTACTTAAAGTTCAAAAGCCGATCAATTGAATGTATGGTGTTAGAAGTGGGGAGAGTGGTCACCCCTGCAAGGGACAGGGAGAGAGCACCAGCAGGCTGGCGTGAGGGCCTGGCCGGTCAGGCTGCATTCTTTCATCTGGGCGCTGGTGACATAGCTAGCTCACTTTGGGAAAATCGAAGGTCTATGCATTTAAAACTTACGTGTACTTTCTGAAAGTATGTGTTAACTTGCTCTACTATTTTGGATCGTTGCTGGAATTATTTTTTATTCTGTATAAAGAAACAAATGAACGAATTTGTCTTTAAAACGTCAGTTTACAAAACGGTCAACTGAGAAATGTTCTTGCATCATGCATTCCTCACACAATAGGGTGACGGGTGACCATCAGCATCGACAGACTTAGGGATGGCAGGGAACAGGACCACTGGCCTGACTTTGCCCTTGGAGTGTTTGTTTCTTTACCACCAAAAGCCTGATTTCTAAAAGAACAAGCTTATGTACCTTTAGGCAGGGCCTTTGTTTGAAAATAATTTTCTGATTTTTACCATTTCCTTTTCAAAAGGGAATAGGAATCTTTAACTTGCACTTAAATCTTTTTAAGGTGTTGGTCATATGAAGGACCCCGAGCCTTCCCCTGTGGAAGGACTGCCTCTCATGGCCGTGATCTGGGTGCTGTGGGCAGAGTACGTGGATTCGGGGTCTGGCCTGCCTGGGTCCTCCTACCAGAGAAGGAGCCTGGGCTGGTTACCTCCCCTTTCTGAGCCATGGGGTTTCTGTTTACGAAAGGAGAGCTGTCCACCTTTACCCTGGGGTGCTGGGTGGGGTGACCAATTTGACCTGCTCTGCCCAGGACTTTCTGGTTTCACACTGAAATCCCCGCATGCCAGTAAACCCCTCAATCCCTGGCAAAGCCAGTGCCTGGTCCCCCCGTGATGGTGCAGGATGTGCAAGGTAATGTCCCTAACACACCTGCTATGCTGTCTGCCCCATGTCGCATGCTCAATAAATGCTGGCTTTTTAGCATTGCCATGACCACAGCCTTCTCCAGAACGTCTGTGTGTGTATGCTCGGCTGTGATATCTCTCAATATATTATGCCCGAGAAAGCTCCCATTGTCCCACCTTCCCTTCAGTTTCCTGACCCACTTTAAAACAGAAATGATCAGCAACCTTCAAGCAATTCTTACCAGGACATGAGTGTCCAAGGGCTCCACACACCTGCTGAGGGGGGCGTACAGTGTTCAGAACCCCACTGACCCAAGACGTGGTGTGTCTGGGTTCCTGAGTTTCCATTGCTCATGATAAACAAGGATGAAATGCCCCTCCACTTGTCGGCATTGTTGGAGGTGGCGTAAAGAACCAGCATGCAAGCACTTACTCTATTCCCTTGCTCAGTGAGTGTGCAAGTTGGCACTGCACTCAACTGGGGACGTCTGCAGACCACCATGGGGACCAGTGACCACACAGAAGCATTGGGAGGCCCGGGGACCTCGGCATAAAGGCCAGGAGGAGAGCAGGGCAGGTAAAGGGGCCGGTGTGGGACAACAGGGTGGGCGTGTGGCCCACTGTTAGTGAATTCAGTATCTGTGGTCCTGAATGGAACAATGCAAGAGACCATCTTCCCCTGAGCCAGCCAGGGTCTGAAGAGTGGGTTTCTGGGCTCAGCCCCTTACTGCACCTGAGGAGGGGGCCTGGAACTTAGCTCAAATTAAGCCAGTTTTATTTCTCATGTCTGGCCACTCAAAATACATTTATATTTATGCTTTAACATAAGCTGTAAGAGGAATACAAAATAAAATCATTTCCATATTTATGTTCTAATATAAATTGCAAAAGGAACACAAAGGGGAATCAGGACTTCTTCCTGCTTTAAAGGAATACAAGCATTTCGGATTAGGATCTGATCCTTGCCTTCTCCTGCAGATACCGAACAAGGATTGGAGGGAAGAACACAGTTTGTAACAGAAAAACCCCCCAAATCCTGGCAGAGTGTACGTACTCAATCCACGCTTTTTTCACATTTCCACAGGGATGTAAATCAATTTAAGTACTTAAAATAGCCATAGAAAGGGGAAAAAAATGGAGCTCTATTAGTTACCATGGGAATTACTAATTGAAGCACATCTTTTGTCTTCTAAAGATCCTTGCCATTCCTGTGACGTTTGGAATGATAACATTAAGGGAACCAGCAACTATTTCCTGCCATTTGATGAGTATAAAAATATCGTGTGGAAGTTAAAATTAAAGAAACTTCTGAAGAAGTCAAACCCACCCACTGTAGTAGTGACATATTTATTAAGGAAATCCATCTGAGGCTGAATTTTACAAGTGGAAAGCTGGATCTTGAAAGGGTTCTGAGAAATTGGGAAAACAGGCCGTTAGAGCCCAGATGTGTTCACGGCATTTCAGTGCGAGAAGATGGGAAAGGCTGGCTGGCTGGACGTGTCATTCATCCGGACCACGATTTCAGAGCATGAGCCCGAGAACAAGCTTCCAGCAAAACGCTGACACGCAGGAGATTGCGGACAATCTGGTGTTCCGAAGATTATACAACTGACCGTGAGTACTTAGTGAAAATGAAACTCTTCACGGCATTCCTTGGCGCAGAGATCATTTTTAAAAATCATTACTTGCACAGAGTTGCCTTCCCTGAAGTGATATTCCCGAGGGTCAGCAACCTGTATCTTCTCGAGAAGGATTAATTGCCACCTAATGCAAGCACCCATGGAATACGAAAGAATTGCCAAAGCACTCACGTTTATTAATAAAGAAGTAAATCTTTCCCTTAAAATTGAGAATTGTCCACAGCTAGCCAAGGGCTGAAAAATTGGAATTAAGAACCTCATTAATTCTTAGAGACAGCTGGAAGCATCATCTACCAAAATAATACTTTTAAAAGTTTAAATTTAATAAAAGAAAAGGATCCCCTGCAGCCAGAGTGGGTAATAGGCTGCAGTTACACTGGTTCAACTTCAAATAATTAATTTCACGAGGAGGGGTCTTGGCAGGAAAGAGGCCAATGACACCAGGAGAAGATTTTAAGACCTAGGGGCCAGTGCTAATCTTGACTCCTGCTTTAACAAAGTGAAACTGAACACTTTCACCAAGGGATGGAAAGTAAGGGAGATTAAAGCATGAGGTCTGGCTTCTCCTCCAAGAGGGAGAAACCATCCTTCTGTTCGAGGCACAGAGGGGCAAGGCAGCTCTGCAGACAGGCACCGGGGCTGGAGACGGCTGCCTCGGCCCAGAGCATACCCTGCTTCCTTCTCTGTGCACAGCTCCTGGCTCTCCAAAAAGAGAGCGCGTGCTGGGCTCTGCACCAGGGCTGGCGACTGCACGCAGCTGGAGATCACCTCCGGCCCAGCGGCATCACATCTCTGCACGTGCACACACGTGCACGCACACACATGCTGCTCCCCTATGTGAGGCAGGAGGAGACTCAGCTGCACTCATTCTACACCTTTCCAGGACTGGAAATGCTTCCCTTGCCCACTTTGGATCCATCAACTTGGGTTTGCCATACAAGCAGTGCAAAGAGGACTCTTGCTTTGGCATCAGGGACAAAGTGTACTAATTTATAAAACATTTTCCAACCACCTGCTATGTGCGGGGCTCTGAAGGTACCCTGATCGGCCAACTCAGAAGCCCCTCGGGCTCTCAGGCAGTTTCTAGGGTAGTGGGGGAGACAGACGTTCATTGCATGTTCACATGAACGAACATAGTTCTTTGAGAGAAGGCAACCTGAGCTGGACTCACTGTTAGGGAGGGCTTCCTGTAGGAAGAGGCCTTGGCTGAGAGCTGGAGAGTGGGAGTTGATTAAGTGCAAGGGTGCTGAGGGAGCATTCCAGACATTTGGGCTGGCCAGTGTGTGTGTGCAGTATGGAGACTAGGCCTTCAGCTGTCTGCTCACCCCAGCAGGAGAAGGGCAGGAGAAGGACCCTCAGTATGCGGGTCATCTGCATTTCCACATGCTTCAGTGGGGACTAGATGCCATCATAACAGTCATCCACGGACCCCCTTCCTCTCAACACATATCCTTTCTCCCACAGTGGGTGTTTCCCAGCCCATGACCCCCACCCCCTTTAGCAGAGGTCTCTAGACACACAATTCCACTTCTGCTTAAGAATCTGAAGGCACCTCGATTAGGTGCACCCAAAGACCCCAGTCCAGCTCCTCTCCCAGGCCCTGGTTTCTGTGGATGGCAAGGCCCCTTCCTTCCTCCCCATCTAGACATCACCCAAGCCTAGGGTTTCTCTGCTTTGGCAAGATGACATTTTGGACCAGATAATCCTTTGTCATGAGGGTATGTCCTGTGCATTGTGGGCCTCTACCCACTAAATGCCAGTAACACCAACTCCCTCCCCAGTCATGACAATAAAACATGTCTCCAGGGTTTGCAAATGTCCTTTGTGTGTGTGTGTGGGGGGGGGGGTGCTAAATTGCCTCCAGTCAAGAACCACAGCCTTAGGCTGCTCCTAACAGCACACGACATCTTCACCTTCCTCCCACTGGTTGTGAGACCACTGAGAACTTGCTTTTCCCGACCAGCTCCAGCCTCAGTTCAATTCTGGTTACTTTTGTCTGCATTCAATCAAAAGCAGGACCACTTCCAATCCACCATCGAGCACTCAACACAAGCCTGGTACATACTTCGTGTTTAATAAATGTTCACTTGTGTGATGAATGACCTCCTGTAGTAGTATCCCAAATAATCTCCAGACCTCATTGCTCGGCCAACTGCTAGCCCTTAAGATCTGATCATGCCATGACCTTGCTCTAAAACATTCTATGGATCCCTACTGACATCTCAAGGCACCAGGCCAGCAAACTACTTTTCCAAACCACCTCTGACTCATCCCCATGTTTACACTGCACTGACCTTCAGTCAAAATGAACTGCGGCTTTTTCACAAATGCACCTTGTCTTACCCTCATGATAAGTGCCTGTGATTCCAGAGAGAGGCTGATCTGTGGCCTAGCACCTATTTATGGAGGGGATGGAGGGGGGGATGGGAGGGAGTTGCAGGACTCTCTAGAGTAAAGCTGGGCTGGCCGTGAAGATGAGAGCTCCAGCCATTCTAACTGGCCAGATCAAGGAAGCACTTGCCAAGACCACTTTCTCTGCCTGGACCTATGAAGGAGGTTCAACAGACTCTCATGGAGACTTGACCCCAGAGGCAGACTGCAGGAAAAAAAGAAACCAGCCCTCTTAATAAATAGCATCATTAGTCTCCAGGGGACAGTGATATGAGCAGTCGGGGGGCTTCTTGGGGTGAAGGCTTCGTTCTTCCTTCCCTTACAAAATGTGCAGAGTTCTGACCCCCAGTACAGCTCCATACCTCGCAGGGCACTGGAGAAGGTGGGGATCCTAGAGATGGAGCCTGCCTGGTCTTCTCCACGGCACCCAGTGCTGTGCCTTGCACATGGCATGTGTCCTACAAACACTGAAAGATGTAATGACCACAGCCCATTACAAGTGAACGGGTTCTGACAGCTAGCTGACAGGGGGCACTCGGCCAGGGCAGGGCAAACGAAGTGCTGGTGCAGAGTGCGGGGGGATGCCCACGGGCTCCCCAGTCCCCAGCAGACCCTGCACCCCTGGGTCACTCCCGCAGTCCTTCCCCTCTAGAGGAAGGATGCCTGTCTCCCCGGGAGTGAGTCCGTGCCCCGTGCCCACCGCAGCAGGACAGATGCAGGCAGTGGATGCTGCACCTTCCAGGAAAGGCCACAGGAGACCCTGCACAGTGGCCACACTCCAGGGGTCTCAGCAGGGAGCTGTAGCGGGGGCTGCCTCCCCCGTGAGGGGTTGGCCCCACGGGCCTACATGGCCCGACTTGCCATAACCCCCACAGCCCAGCAAAGAGGAGGGACTGAATGTTTACTGTGTTTCCCTGTGGTTACCTAGAACTTAGAATGTACATAAAGATAGTGTTTGTGGTTCAATGAAATTAAAACAACCCAGTAATTCCTGCAGAAAAATTGAGAATCTCTCACACCCCCGAGTGAGCATCTCCCAAGTGGTTGTGTGCTAAGTATCACTCAAGGTGCATTTCATGTCTTCTTTCTCTCACTCACTCATTCATTCATTCATTCACTCCTCCACCCATTCATTCATCCTGCAGCAACCTGCCGTGTGCCCACAGCATGCCTGGCCTGCCGTGCCTGGAGCAGAGTGTGGGCGAGACGGGCCAGGTCCTGCTCAGCATTGCTTACCACCATGTGGGGAGCAGGAGGGTAAAAAGGACAGGTGCACAGAAAGAGGTTCATGAGCACCAAGGGCAGTGAAGCTAGGAGGGGACAGAAGTTGTGGAGAGGGAGAGCCACAGGGCCGGATGGAAGGACGCCAGTCCCAGGAGCTGCACTCCCTCTCCTGTACCTGGTACACTTGACAGCATGGGGGTCACAGAGCAGACCAAGGGGCGCCCTGCCTCGGTCAGGACGTGCCCCCACTGTGTGTGCTGGCCTCCGGTCATCCTCAGGTCCCAGGACACCCTATGGCCTCCTGGGAGAGCCCCACGCCTCCTCCCAGCCGTGTTGCCCAGCCCCCAAACCACATTGGCCTTTTCCAGGCAGTCCCCCTTCTAAGTACACCCCCCCACCCCACAGAAAGGCATCTAAGGAAGTATTCTCAATTCCCCACTCCGGGTGCCGTACAAACAGCCCCTCAACAAGCCCAGCACTGTTCTCCTCTTACCTCCTGCCTGCCCAGCTCCAAAAAGGGGAGGCTGTCACCAATAACGCCATGGGACAGCTACACTACAGCTGGGGTGCTTTGCTGAATGTCTCATCGTTCTCATTTGTGTGGGCTGAAGCAAGCACTTCTATGCCCCGGAGAAGGCCACATACACACGGGACACGTGCAGGCTGAGCAGAGACCCCTCCGAAACCACAGCTCTGCCTGGAGAAGCCAATTTGTTGGCATCGTCTGAATGCACACTCACAGCAAGGAGGAGGGGCGAGAGGAGGGGGCAAGTGGTTCCCACTTGCTTGTATATAAGAAGAAGTCTCACATTTGGGGGCTAATGGAGCCAAATGCTCACAAATTCAAGCAAGATGTGGGTGATGGCAAATTCACACATTTACAAGGTAGAGATCCAAAGATAATTTGGACCCACTGCAGACTCCAGGGATACAAAAGCTAAGGTTGTGAAAAGGGGTGTGTGTGTGTATGTGTGTGAGAGAGAGAGAGAGAAAGAGAGAGAGAAAGAGAGAGAGACCCCAGAAGCTCAGGGTCAGAGGTGACCAAGTGAAGTCAGAGCTGAGACCAGACCCCAAGGAGACAGGACTGCTGGGCCTGGATTCAGCAGAGCCAGAAGGAATCCGAGAGTCACAAGTACGTAAGGCAAAGAAGTTACACAAGGGCCCAAGGGCAGGAAAAGTTGATAAAGGACCTTTTAAATGAGCAGATAAGAAATCATGGCTCCTAGCAAATAGTGGAGGCTTTCCTCATTGTCCATTTTCTTGAACTGTTCCCTCTCCCTGGAATCCAACCCAGCACTGGCTTATGAGGTGTTTGCTCCATGTGGATGACAGTGTAGACGCTGGCGACCGCACAGGGGGAAGGCCCACTCTCCTGTGCACATTCCGCTTCACCTTCAAATGTCCACCTCAGATGCCACCATCTGACCCTGTAGTGGCAGTCACCCAAGTCCCCAGGCACCAGCACGCACGATTGGACGAGGCAATGTGGTCAAGATGCCAGTTCTTCCCAACTTCATCTATAAATCCAATGCAATCATAATAAGAATCCCAGCAAGTTATTTTGTAGATATTGACAAACTCATGCTACCATTTACATAAAGAGGCAAAAGACCCAGAGTAGCCAACACAATGCTGAAGAAGAAGAACAAGGTTGAGGGATTGTCATTACCTGGCTTCAAGACTCGCTATGAAGCTACAGTCATCAAGACAGTATGGTGTGGGCACAAAAATGAACAAATAGGTCAAGGGAACAGAACAGAGAGTCCAAAAAATAGACCCACATACAGTCAACTGAACTTTGACAAAGGAACAAAGCAATACAATGAAGAAAAGAGTCTTTTCAACAGATGGTGCTTGAGCAAATGGACATCCATTTGCAAAAAAAAAAAAACAACTGAATGCAGACACGGACTTTATGCACTTCACAAAAATTAACTCAAAACAGATCACAGAACTAAATGGAACACTGAAAACCAGAAAACCCCTGGAAGATTACACAGGAGAAAATCTAGATGCCCTTGGGTATGGTGATGCCTTTTTAGACACACCATCAATGGTACGATCCATGAAAGAAAGAACTCATGAGCTGAACTTCATTTAAAGTAAAATATTTTGGCTCTGCCAAAGACAATGTCAAGAGAATGAGAAGACAAGCCACAGACTGGGAGAAAAACATTTGCAAAAGGTGTACCTGATAAAAGACTGCTATCAATAATACACAAAGAACTCTCAAAACTCAACAACAGGAAAATAAACAACCTGATTAAAAAATGGACAATAGACCCAGGTGGCTACCTCACAGAAGAAGACATACAGAAGCCAGATCAGCACAGGAGAAGGTGGTCCAAATGAACGCCATCAGGGAAATGCAATTCAAGCAAGGAGACACCACTGTGCACCTGTTACAATGGCCCATATCCAGAACACAGACAACACCAAGTGCTTACAAGGATGTGAAGCAACAGGAACGCTCATGCATTCCTGGGAATGCAAAATGGTGCAGCCACTTTGCAAGACACTTCAGCATTTTCTGAAAAAAAAAAAAAATACCTTTATCATATGATCCAGCAATCATGCTCCTTGGTATTTACCATGAAGAGCTTAAAACTTACATGGACACAAAAACCTGCATATGAATGTTTATTCATAATTGCCAAAACTTGGAAGCAACCAACATGCCCCTTGGTAGGTGAATGGATAAATAAACTAGGGAACATCCAGACAATGAAATACTATTCAGCACTAAGAACAAGTGAGGTACCAAGCCAAGAAAAGACATGGAGGACCCTCAAATGCCCATTGCTGAGTGAAAGAAGCCAATCTGAAAAGGCTACATATATGTATGATTCCGGCTATCTAACCTTCTGGAAAAGGCAAAACTATGAAGAGAGTCAAAAAGATGAGTGGTTGCCAGAGGTCAGCAGAGAGGGAGGGATGAGTCAGTGCAGCACAGAGGATTTTTAGGGCAGTGTAACTATTCTGTAAGATACAAAAATGATAGATACATGTCATGTGCATTTGTCAAAACCCACAGAATGGCTACCACTGAGAGTGAACCCTAATGTACAGCATGGACTTTGAGAGATAATGAGGTGTCCATGTTAAGTTCACTGATTCTAACACATGTACCACTCTGATTCCCGGATGTTGACTGGAGGGTGTGTATGTTGGGGGTCGGGAGGGTTGCTATATGAGAAATCTCTTTACTTTCCACTCCATTTTGCTGTGATAGTAAAACTTCCCTAAAAGAATGTCTACTAAAAAAGAGGTGATGTGGGTGTATGTCCTCAAACTCTCTGCTGGTCTCCTGATTCTACATTCATCCTCCTCAACCTCTCTTCACCAGAGCTCAAAAGACACACTCTCCATGCCTTCGCAGGATAAAGCCCAGACCCTTGGGCGTGGCCCAACAGGTCGTCATTATGTGTTTGCCACATGCACAGCCCCCTCCACACCCACACACCATTCCCCTGAACTCCAGGGACACTGAACTTGAGTGAGCCTCTGTCAACCATGTTTCTGCCAAGCCCGGTTCTGGGGCAATGCCGTTTTAATTTGTATACTCAACGTTCGAAGTCAGGTGCTTTTCTTAGAGTACGTGTGAACCACTACAGATATGTGCGGACCTGTCGTGTATCTTTGCACACCTTCGCTCTTGAACACATAACTGCATGTTCTGAATAATCTACGTGGTATCTTGCAACGTATCTTAGCACACCTTTCCCTGTGCACAAGATTATCAATGGCCAAGTGCTCACAGATGTAGGCTTTGGGAAGATGACCGTGCACTTGTGCATCTTGTTCTTTTCACTTATTAATGCAGCGCAGAAATCCCACCTGTCAGCCCTTCTGGATCTGAAGCATGCCTCTATGGGCTGCATATTGTTCCTCGACTCATAAGTGGAACCAATCTTTTTTCAAACTTTCCCAATTGATGGGCCTTCACATTTTTTACTTGATTTTTTTGCCTCAATAAGCATCCCTGTGCATACGTCCTTTACTTACTGTCCCTGAAACAAGGGCACAGTCTGACTTGTCATCTCTTTCTTCCCAGGGTCATCTCTTTCTTCCCATCAGACACTTAGGAGGTGACCGATGTCAGCAGAACAATATACCCAAGAATGACAATTCTCCTGTGTATTTTAACGCATGTTTTCTCTTTGTGCTTAGGTCCTGGTGCAGTTTCCAATTACATAAATAAATAATTTTATTTCAAAACTGAATTGAGTACACATATTTATTTCCAATCACTTGAGGATTTCAATGCATCTTATATATTTATCCTTTAACATATAGAATCATTTAGAGGGAAAATTATCATTTCCTTTACACCACTATAGTTTGTCACAAGGACACGTTTCCCAACAGAAAGCACCAACAATATGACCACATCTTGGGGACAGTATATCAAGAAAATGGAAATTTCTTTGAGGCAAGATAAGGAAAGTGCAAGAACTAAAGTTTTAAGTTGTGGGTTTGCTCCAAACACTCTGGGCCCTGTAATCTTTCTAACTGGAGTCTGACAGCAGACGCCCACAATGAGCAGCACACCTCCTTCATTTTGAAGGTGAGTCAGTGACCCCAGCAGTTGTCCGTGACTGTCTCAGAAGTGTGAGGGAAGCAAACATATTTCTGGAACAATGGCAAGGAACGAGAAGGTTCCCTCTTTCTCCTGTCACCACCCTGAATTATCAGCTTCGGTCCCCTTCACACGACTGTTGTTGAAGGAATCACACCCCTTTCTGATCCTTAAGGGCTGAGCCAAAAGAGGGAAGCCATCTTCCTGCGCCCCAGCCCCCCAGCCTCTGTCTGACCTCAGCTCCGCAGACATTTCTCAAATTGACCCACAGCATCTGAAGTTGCTCCTCTGGTCACCTCCCTGGTTCTGCTGTGTTCCTCCCAGGTCCACCTCGGGCCACCCCCACCGCAAGGTGATGCCTCACCCACCCCCACCACCCCCCCCACTGAGGTCTCTCTCGGAAACGTGTGGAAAATTCCTCAGTGGATACTCCATGGAGTCACACTAGGTCAAAGCAAATGTCCCACAGAGCTGATCTACCACCTTCTCTTCTTCAACGACAAGTTAGGACCAAGAGAGCACCCACCAACGGCAGGGTCAGCCGGAACTACGCGTAAGACAGAGAATGCATTTATGTATTCATTTACCTCAGAGCAAACAGGTGCGGACCGGGGGTGACCAATCTTAGGGAAGGAAACACATCACTGACAGGAAAAGAAAATGGTTCCTTCCCCCTCCTAGAGCTTTGAGGAAAAAAAAGCGCGGCTCAGCCCAAACCTCTCCCTCTCGTAGGCCTCTGACTCTCCTGGGGACACATGACCTACTTCCCCGAGAACATGTTGTAATAGTGAGTCTTCGGTTTATTGCCAAACCCTGTTCCTGTCGGGGGGAAGGCAACACACAGTCTGTCCACACCAGGTTCCTTTGGAACAGGGTGACATTCAGTGTTCGTGACATTTGTCATGAGAAAGAGGCCTCCTCAAACAAGAGTCTGGAGCAGCGAGAGAAACCCAGGTGCCCAGAGGCAACGAGCAGGAAGTCTGGCTGGCACTTTGCCTCGGGCTTGAGACACAGCCCAGACACAGAGACCGTTTTCCCACTGCCAGTTTGTTCTGGAAGCTTCTCCACATTGACCTGCCAGCTCCTCAAGACCCTCTGCCAGGCCCTGTGTACGTGTTGTGGGAGGGACACCGTAAGGGGAAGGCTTTTAGAGACTGTCCAATCCCAGCTCCACGTTCACCGGTCAGTCCAACAACCTGAAGACCAGCCACATGCTGCACTGAGCTGAGTTCTGGGGCTGCAGCGAAGGGGTGGGGACGCCATGGGGCCTGCCCTCGGCTCCAGCGGAGGAAACATCAGTGCCACCAGGCAGTACAGGCACTGTGACTGCCAGGATAATCCCTCCCTCTTCCCAGATCCGACCCTCCCTGTCCCCCGACCCTGCTGGAAGGTGCTGCCGTCCTCCCAGCCGCCTAGTCAACTGGGGGTCATCCCGGGGCCTTCCTCTTGGACCCCGAATACCTACCGAGGTCACTGTTTCCTGAGATTTATGTTTTTTAAAAATTTGTGGAATTCACTCACTTTCTTTATCCTGTTGTCAATCACCTGATTTCAAGGCACTCTTATCTTGTCACTGCATCAAACGTCCAACTCATCTCTTGGAGCCCTGAACCTCCACCACCCCGTTATCCACATGAAATCAGAGGGATCTTTCATACACACAGATCCATTTGTCGTTCTCCTGCTTCAACTCTTTAAATGGCTTTCCACATTATGCTCAACTTCTTATAAGGCCTTCATGGTCTTATCTTTGCCTACTTTTGCAGCTTCATCAACCCAGGCATCCATATCCACCAACCCATCCACCCCCCACCCACCTATCCACCAACCCATCCACCCCCCACCCACCTATCCACCAACCCATCCACCCATCCACCCACCTATCCACCAACCCATCCACCCATCCACCCACCTATCCACCAACCCATCCACCCATCCACCCACCTATCCACCAACCCATCCACCCCCCCACCCATCCACCCCCTACCCACCAATCCATCCACCCATCTTTCCACCTACCCACTTATCCACAAACCCACCCACCCATCCAGTCAATCCTTACTGCGTACCTCTCAGAACTGCTCATCTAGCCTTGACCACCACACTGTCACTCTGTCACCACAGCTATGGTCTTACTCTTCATCCGCAGTCCTGCTTTACCCCTCAGTCTGTTGCTGGATCTTCATCATGCCCTCTACACAGTAACTCACCCTGGAACTCAGCTCTTCTGGCAGCCGGGCCCCTATCTGCTGCTGCCCTCCACCCTGCCCCTGGGGCTGACCTGTTTCCCTAAAGGGAACACCTTCACCTGCTCTTGGGTTCCACAGTGTTGAGCTTCCCAACTTGCTGGGGCAACCCCATTACTTCTTATTAGACTCCCCTGCCCAACCAATGGGAACCACTTCCTCCTCCTTCCGCCAAGTCTGCAGCCAGGTCAGACACCCTCCCCCCCAACCCCAGCCAACACTGCCCGCCCCAGTGGGGAGGCTCAGCTCTGGGCATGGGCACCCCTAGTCCACCTGTGTAAGCTGGGGCTGGCGAACGTGAGGCACTCTATGGCAGGCAGGAGGCCACAGGCTGCTCCCAACCAGGCTTCCCTGCGTCAAGAAAATTCAGGAATTAAGGAGCCCCAGAAGAATCCCCAAGGTCTTGCATGCTAGGAAAGGACTAGCAAAGTCTTCTTCCTCAGTACAGAGGTCACAGAGGGGCAGCGACTGGCCAGGGGAAGAATTTTAAATCATCTTGACGTAGTCCAGGGTTTGAGAGATGAACGTAGACCACTGGAGTATTCAGAAAAACACACAAAACCTGATATAGACACTAGCACATTTTGCTCTGTACTACACGTATAGGGATGGTTTCCTTAAATAACCTTCTCAAGTTTAAAGAACCCTCTTGTTTTCCTTAGGACAGGCTGTGCCCATCCCTGGCAGAGTTAACGAGAGACAGACAAAATTACAAAAAAATTGTTGGGGTTTCTGTTAGATCCAAAAGATAAAGAGATAAGTCACTCAGGAATCCTGGCCTGTGTGATAAAAAGTACTTCCTAGTCTCAAAGCTGTCTTGGTCTGTGAGCGCACACGCAGTCCTCAGGTGCCAGCTCTTGCAGGACTTTTTTTCAAATTGTGGTAAAATCTGCATAACATAAAATTTACCATTTTCGTGCTTTTTCGAGTGTACCATTCAGGGGCATCAAATACACTCACAGGGCGGCCACCCCCACCATCATCTCCTGCACATTTTCATCCTCCCAAACTGAAACTCTGCACCAAGTTGAAATCAAACAACAACCCCCATACCCCTTCCCCTACCCCTGGCAACCCCTGATCTACTTTCTGTCTCTGGGAATTTGACTGCTTCTAGGTACCGCGGAGAGTAGAATCCTACGGTTATTTGTCTCTGCAATAGGCTTACTTCACTCAGCGTAATGTCCTCAAGGTTTATCCACATTGAGTATGTGTCAGCATTTCCTTCCTTTTTAAGACTGAATAATGTTCCATTGTTTGGATGGACCACATTTTGTTTATCCCTTCATCTGCTGATGGGCCCTTTGTTCAATGTAGTTTTTAGATCTAAACTGAATTTGACCAAGCTGACCTGTCAAAGGCATAGGCTTGTTAGCTGATTTGCTTTCCTAAATCAAGGATATTGTACAATTTAAAGAAAAATCTTCATTTTCTAAAATCTCATTTTAGATAGGCAGACACACAGCACCCTAACCCCTGACTTCTTCGTTTCCTCTATATTCTTTCATTGCTAATGATTTTTATAGCCTCAGATTGCTAGCAGATGGAGCAGGGTTCCTTGGTCCCTTTTGCTTAAAATATCTCCCTGGGATTCAAGGCTCTCTTTCCATTCCCACTCATCCTCATTACTTCTGACATGGTGATCTCAAGCCTCCTGGCACGTCAAGCAGCATATCTCCACGCTCTTGATTGGACTGCAGGAAAACTGGTCTGCATTTGGGGCGATGCTGACCTATTTTTTTCCCTGTGAGATATTATAAAAAGACACTCTGCTTTGGAGAGAAGCATTGACATTTTGCCCGTTTTCTTTGCCTTTTTCCCCCCACTGGTGACACAATCTGGGGTATGTTGATGAGATCCACGTGTATCCACATTTTCGCCATGGCTCTGCCCTCAGCCTGGAGGAAGACTGGGCTGTCCCACTGCCTTATCTCTTCCCTACTCTGCAAATCACCTGGCCATAGGTAAGGGCTCCAGGGCTGGTGTCCGTGAACCAAGGAGCCTGGACATAAAGACAGAGCCTTCAAGTGTGCCCACAGAGACTTGGCTCACGTAGTTTTCGGGAGGTGGAGGATGTGGCGCTGTATTGCATGGAAATGGGTATCTTCTGGAAGTAAAGAAATGAACCAAGAATGCATCTGTTGGGGTGGAAAGCTGACTGCCCAGAGACCAAATGCAGCAGGAAACATACCCTCTTTAGCTCATCTGGTGTCAAAAAAAATGTTATTCAGTTACCCACATTTTAAAATTGTAGCATTTCCCAAACACATCTAGATGTCCAACTTCTCTTGAGCAATCAGATGTGCCCACTGGGGCTGCGTTCTGTGCATCTACCAGAGCGGAATCTGAGCGCAGCGCCCCCTGTGGCCACGGCAGGTGCTGCTCCTCCCAGCTCAGGCCTGCCTGGCTCGCCTGGGCCATGGACCACACCTGCCTGGCATCTGTGTTTGTGACAGCTCTGGGGCTACTGTACCAGTACCTGGAACCGAACGGGCACTCAGTAAATATGTGTTGTTCTCATGATCGCTGAATGGCAGCTGCTCAAGAATCCTGGGATGGAGACAGAGGAGGAAGAGAGTTCTGGCTGGAAGGAAAGTTGAATCTGAAGTTCTTGAGTTTAACATTTGGAGACATTCAAAACCAGAGCACCATCTGCAGCCTAGAGCAAGCCCCGCCTTTTCAGTGGCACTGACCCTGACCTCTCAAACACTGCAGGGCCTCCTCTTTCCACCAACCCTGCTCCTCCTTTTTATCCCACCCTGCCTTTGCCAGCTCAGTGCCTCCTCCTGGCTCCACATGAGGGCTGCATGGAGTGGGGACTTCCCAGGCTGCATGAACAGCATAGTGAGCAAGTCCAGTTCATTAGGAGGCGTGTGAGCCAGAGCACACCTGGAGGACAGCAGGATGGGAGGTGTCAGAGGTTGGCTAGGGTCTGGTAGGGCCTGTCCTCTAGGCTAAGCAAATGGTATTCTTGCATGAAGACAACAAGGAGCTCCCAGGGCATTGAACCAAGGAAGCATCCAAGTCAGGGCAGGGTTATCAGAAAGATGTTCTGGGGATAGGTGTATAGAATAGACCAGAACCCCAGATGGGCTGGACTGTCAGCCACTCCACGCAGCCTACCTCCAACTGCCATTCCTTTGGGACCCATCTCTCCCCTCAATTCATCTGGGCCCTGCCTCCCCTCTGGCATGTGGAATGTGTCTCCTTGGGTTGCTCTTCCACTTCCTGTGTATCCTGCCCCTCCATCTGTCCTGGGATCACAGGGAGGACCAGGCCATATCTCCTCTCTCCCTGTATCCCCCTGCCACCACCCCATGTGGAGATTCAGTGGTCTGCACCCAGCTGACCCTTCCAAAATGTGTGCCGCAACTGCTCATGATAAAGAATCCTGTGTTTAGGCCTCTGGCTTGTTTTCCTTTCTGGAATCACTAGACCTAAAATGTGAGACTCCTGTTTGGAGATGCATTCATCGTCCAAAGATAAAACTTAACATGAGCTGGGTGTTTGCTCTAGGAAAGTATGAAGTTGAAAAATAAAGAATGATGAAGGAATCCAGACAGAAAGGATCATCCCAAGAAGAACTCTGTAATTGACGGAATGATTGTGAGCACGAGGGAAAAGTTCTCAAGTCATATTTCACAAAAAAAGCTATAATGCGACCCCCAAACAAATGATTTCACTTGCTGAAACATCTGGAAAAGCATTTCACTGGAATGCTATGCTATTTAAGGATCAGGAATGATGGTGATTAGTTCATAGCCTTTGTTCAGAAAGGCATTCATAAACTTGTGTTCGCAGAGAAGGAAGCTTCCCTCTGCAGCAGGCAGCTAGTGGGGGCTGGTTTCCTCCAGCTCTTTATGGAAGAGCTGAAACACAGTGTCCTAATTCACCCCAGTGTGGAGCACCTGGGATCTTCAGGTCCAGGCAGGGCTGGGGAGGAGAGACTTGGGGCCGAGGATGGAGATAACTGCCTTCTGGCTCTGTTTCTATTTTTTCTAATTCCAAATAGTTACAGTAGCAATTATACTAATTCACACACTTCCCACCAGTAGCAAAAAAAGAATATAAAGAGGTAACATCATGTGACATCTATCTTAAACCTGTTAAAAAAAAAAAGTAGTATTGGTCCAACAATTCTGCTTCTGGGTGTATATCCAAAGGAAATGAAATCACTATCTGGAAGAGATATCTGTACCCCCAATGTCATTGCCGTTCACTGCAGCATTATTCACAATAGCTAAGATGCAGGAAAAACCTAAGTGTCCACTGATGGATGAATAGATAGAGAAAACGTGAGACAGACAGATATCCATATATATAATGTTATATATTATACACATATATGTATATGTTATATATACATTACATACATGTAACATATTATATGTATTACATATATACATTATACATGCAATACATGACATGCATAATACAGTACACATATATACATTTTATATATGTATACACATACACACACACACATATATATAAATAGAATATTATTTAACCTTTCAAAAGAAGGAAACCCTACCACTGATGGATGGACCTTGAGGACACTATGCTGAGTGAAATAAGTCAGACACAGAAAGACAAATACTGCATGAACTGACTTATATGTGGAATTTTAAAAAGTCAACCTCACAGAAGCAAAGAGTAGAGTGATGGCTGCCGGGGGCTGCGATGGGGGAAACGGAAGATGTTGTTCAGAGGGTACAAACTTTCAGTTACAAGACAAGTTCTGGGGACTGACTAATGCACAGCAGGGCAACTATAGTTAATAATACTGCACTATATATGTGAAACCTGCTATAGGAGCAGATCTTAAGTATTCTCACCACACACCTATCAAAGTAACGATAGGTGATGGGTGTGTTAATCAGCTTGACTGTGTGATCATTTCATTATATGTGTATCAAACCCTCACGTTGTACTCCTCAAAGAGAGACGATAAAAAGTAACATCAATTCTAAAAATATCGTGGATTGAAGAAAATACAAAATTACTCTTTACAAAATGTCTGTTTAAGCAGCAAATCCCGTCAAGACAGAGCAGGACTCCCTGATGAGGACGAAGCTCCCCAACTCACGGACACAGGCCCATTAAGGGGATGTTATGCTGGCTTGTTCACAACGATTATCTCATTTGGTGATTTTTTTTTTTTTTTGGTCCATTTCCTTAACAGTAAAGAAACTGAGTCCCCAACAGGAGAGCGATTTTGCACACAAGTGATGGCAGGACATGGGGACAGTGCGATCTCCCAACTTTAAACCATCATCAAACCCAACGAGGCTGCTGGTCTGACACCCAGGGGAATGAAAGCTTTTTTAAAAAAATATATGAGATTGTATTATCTACTTGAATATAATTCATACACCTTTATTAATATGTCTAGGTAAGAGTCATAGGGTTAACACACAAACACACACACACTTCTAAGTAGTTTATTAAAAAAAAACACAAGTCAGAAATTCCCCCCTTTTCTCCCTCCTGAGATATTGATTTTACCTGGATGAAAAATGGCCCCAGGACCTCTGTTTCCTTGTCTGCACAATGCCATTCCTGGTTTGAGCAATTTCTAGAACCACTTTCAGTTCAGAGAGTCCAGGATTCTAATTATCAATCACACTCCTGGTTTCATTTGGGCAAGTGTAGAGTTGCAAATCACCTGATTTTCAACAATTCCACAATGAGAGAACAGTACAGCGTGCTGGAGAGGAATTTTAATCAAATGATTCATGAGGAGGTGCCTTTTATTTCTTCCTGAGGTGGGGAAAATGCAGATTTTTAAAAAGGCACTGTCATGTGAAATACAGCTTAAGTCAGGTATTTCAAACCTTGATCCCATTAATAAAAATTTTGTTGCCAGGTCACTGGAATCAATACCTTCATGTGATTCTGCATTTTGTTTGTTTTTCAAGTATTTTCAGGAATAAAAATGTCAGTGTTATGCCTGTGGAGAATGTAATTTTCTCTGGAGGGTGGAGCACAGACACGCAGGGATCATGAGTCCAGATCTCCTCCTACCTCTCTCAGTTCTTAGACTGGCTGCCTTCACTGTGCCAAGAATAATTATTTACATCTTTTAAAAGGACAGCAACAACAAACTCTTTGTCATCTTTGAACTGGGGGGCGCTTGGGTGGCTCAGTCAGTTAAGCCTCTGAGTCTTGATTTCGGCTCAGGTCATGATCGCAGGGTCGTGAGATCAAGCCCCATGTTAGGCTCTGCACTCAGCACCGTTTCTGCTTGGGATTTTCTCCCTCCCTCTGCCCTTCCTCCCCCCATGCTACTCTCTCTCTCTCTCTCTCAAATAAATAAATAAATCTTTAAAATGAATTGGAATTAGAAACAGCTAATTAGCCACGAGAACATCAGCAGGAGGAACAGTCCAAACATTTGGTCAGCTGGGATAAAACGGTTCTGGGGAGTCACAACACACATTGGGCTGGGTTTCAGGATCAGTGCTTCCATAAGGTTACTGATCTGGGAAAGTCCAGACATATATGCACATACATAAACTAGCCACCATTAATTAAATGCCATGGCGTTGAATAAACAGTTCAAATAATGTCAAGTTTCAAATCCATACCCACTAATGAAACAGTCTTGATACAAACTTGACCATGGGATTACCTCTGCTGGGCCATGATCAGTGAGGTTCGTACGCTTCTGTTTGTTTTTAGTTGTAGTCGGCACACAATGTGACATCAGTTTCAGGTGTGTAAGACAGCGATTCAAGTTCTCTCCCCACGAGCGTAGCTGTCACCTGTCACCACACAACACTATGACAATACCATGGACTCTATTCCTTCTGCTGTGCCTTTTAATCCCATGGCTTCTTCATTTCATAACTGAAAGCCTGTATCTCCCATTTTTGCTTTTAAGTGTACGGCAGACATCAACCCCTGGGAGGTTTTATAAATAGAGAGTAATTTTGAAATTTAAGTGAAAACTGGAAGGTGTACTGTGTTCAGTGGAGCGCGTGGGGCTGGGCTGCAGAAAGAGTGGTGTCTGCCCCGTGCACAAACTTCTGTCGTGTGAGGGGAATGGGTCCCAGAAGCTGCAAAGCTGGGACTCAGAGGCCACCTGCACGTCAAGGAGGAAGATGACAAGGATGAGCAGAGGGAGGGTCAGGACATTAGACAGCAAAATCTATACGTATTTGCCTCATGGCCTCAGAAAGGAACCACACGGTTTTGAGGCTTTGTACAAATGATGGACATCAGGAGCTTTTTCCAGGAGCTTCTGTCTTGGTGAGGACCCTGGGGACGGTCCTGTGACGACCCGGGTTCTTAGCAGACCCTCTCCTGGGCACTGGTGGGAGACTGCAGCCCGCAGTGTTACCAGCATGACCTGTGGGGGTGCTGGGAGCCTCTCCAAGCCAGAGGGTTTTGCAAAACAGAGAAGGTGCCCTTGGGTGGAGACGGCCCTGACCGAAGAAGGGCCCCCCCTTGGGCCGAGCTGGGACACACAGATGAAGGTGAAGGGCCCAGACATCGCTCCAGTCTGAAGGGCCTATGTGACAAACAGCTGCCCGCAGAGTTCCGTCTGGACACCACAAGCATCCGTCATCGGGAAGACGGACAAGGAGGGCGGGGGCTGCCCCGGCACAGGGGTGCGAGTCTCAGAAGTGGGCTGGCCTGAGATGGTCTCACACTCTGGGCCAGCCCAAAGCCTGAGAGGCCCCAGGGTTGATTTTCATCACAAACTCTCTGGCTTACTCAACAGCCAAACAGCAACCCCTCTGCGGGCAGGGCCACCTTTGAACCATGCGGGCGGGACAGTCCAGCCTCCTGGGCAGAGGGAGGAGGAGGGGAGCCCCCATACCCGACACCAACCAGAGGAGCTGCCGGTGGGCTGGGAGATGACACTGTCAGTCGTATGTCCCTGCTGTCAGCCTCTTCATGAAAGCTGGAGGAGAAGAGGAAAGACACAGACGGGAACCCTGGCTAACTGGAGGGTTTGCAAGCACCACAAAGGTCCATGGAGGCAGTGGTAGTGAGGGGGAGGGCAGAACCAGGGGATGCAGGGTCAGCAGGAAATCCCCTTTCAGGAGGGGTGTTCCAGCGGGGCCCCAAACACCAGCCCCATGCTCAGCACTGCCAGTGAGAGACACAGTGGTCCTCTGTGTCAAGATCTAAAGAAGGAGGCCTCCCGGGGGTGCTGCCCCCAGGACCTCAGACCCCGGCTGCCTCCTTGCGGCTGTGTCTTATGGACGAGCCACCGCCCCCCAGCCAGGGCAGCCCTTTCCAAGTGGGCTGGCCCCTGGGCCCCAGTGCTGCCAAACCTCACCGGGCCAGTGGGGTGGGGACCAGCTTCTCCTCTTTCCCCACGAAAGAGGACAGGGCGCATTGCACACGTCCCACGTAAGCTGGGCAGAGTCAGGGCTGACTAGGGAAATGACCAAGGTCCACCATCCATCAGGTCCTAAAATCGTGCTTATCCTTGGGGAGGAATGCAGCATTCCAGGAAACTCGAACCACCAGCAAGTCAGCCATGATTAGGTTTTCCCGTTGGGAGAGAGAGCCAAGTTCCATGTGCAGGGAGCATCTTATTCCTTGAGGGTTATTTCAAAGACACATCCCAAAAGGCAAATGTGTGTGACTTTGTCCCCAGAGCAAATAAATATTCCAACACATTGAAGGACAGGAACATCATGTTAACACAACAGTGTTCACACTTGGGCTGGCGATGGGGAAGCCGTACGATGGACCCTGTGAGCTGGGACTCTGTCTGTAGGCTGGGCGGGTGCCCGGCACCCTCCGAAAACTTGCTTATAGTGCTAAGTAAAAGGGGAAGGCAAGCCTCATCTTTTTTGCTTTCGATTCCAAGATTATCCCCTGCAAAGAACCTTTATTGCAGAAACCTCAGTTCTCTATAATGGTTCCCAAATTTTTCAGAACAAGTGTGAGAAAGAAAGCTGAGTTGCAATCACTAGTTTCCTTCTCCCTCTTTCCATGTGCGTGTGTGTGTGTTTGGTTGTCTGAATAGCAAGTTATCTAGCTTTCCCTAAGTTATAAATTATGTTCTTAGATATTACTTCATTAAATCCTACAGGCAAGATTATCATCCCCATGGCAGGAACACTGAGGCTTGAAAGCACAGAACTTGCTAAAAATGGCCCAGTTTGGAGGAGTGGGGACTGGGGAGAGAGGAAAGAATCCAAACTCTAAGCCTGAGGTCCTGTACTCCACACACGGGGCAGATCTGTCTTTCCGAGGTGACAGAGGGTGTCCTGGGCAGCCCCACGGAGGAAAACAATGATGTGTGTCTAAAATTGCTTTCTCTGTTAATGCCAGGGAACCTCAGACATAGTCTTGATGTTATAATCAAATCGCTTCTTAATATTAATTTGTGCTGATGCTTGCGAAGAAATCCCTAGGAGACCTAAAATATGCCATACATTTGAGCACGTTTTATCTCTCGTGCATCAGAATCCTCCCAGAGTTTAATTTGGCTCATGGTGTAAACAATTCCTCATTTTCATCCAGAATGTGCAGCATGTTGCTATGTTTTCGAGAAGGAGAAAAATCATCTTAATTTATGTAAAGAGAATTCCTAAAGATATGTATAATGGAGTCCATGAGGCGTAAACACTAAATGTGTAAATATCACAGAATTATCTCAGCACATATTGTCTCAGAAATGGAAACAAATCCTTGTGCTGCAAACAGTCACTCAGGAGAACCTTGAGTTTTGTGATTTTGCTATTAATGTGCACATGTAGGGCGCTGGGAGGCAGAATTCTGAGAACATCCCCCAAGATCCCCACCCCTCGGCTTTCTCCATCAAAGGCTAATCTAGGTGCGCCTGGCAGGGGACTGTGCAGATGGAATTAGGGTTCCTGATCGGCTGACCTTAACACAGGGAGAGCATCCTGGATTATGGAGTGGGCTCAGTGTGGTCCCAGGAGCCCTCACAGGCACCAATGAGAGAGACGTGGCAGCGCGGAGCACAGAGATACCCAAGCAGGAGAGGGACCCCCTATGCGCTGGCCTGACGCTGGAGGGTGGGGACCAGGAGCCACGGAGAGGGGCTGCCTAGACCTGAGGGTCACCCAGCCAACAGCCTGCGTGGGAACGCGGACCCCACCAACTGACCCTGGAAGCGATTCATTCCCGAGCCTCCCGCAAGAAGCACGGTCCTGCCAATACCCCAAATTCATCCTGTGAGCCTCTAAGCAGAGAACCAGCAAGACGCAGACAGAAGCTGTGCCGGGTTCTGACCTCCGGAACCGGGCGTAAGCAACAGGTGTCACTTTAAGCTGCTAACTGTATGCTAATTTGTCACAGTAGCAATAGGAACGTGATACGGTTGAGTGGGAGAGTGGCCATGAGCACACATGTGTGCAAATGAGCAAAAGCGCCTTCTCCACCCTCCTTTCTCCGTAGGCTACGAGAAAAACCGTAGAAGTGACACCAAAACGGAAACCGCCTAAGTGAGTTCACAGGACTTGCAATGGACTCCCCGGGGCTCTTCTTTCTTTATAACTGTTGTGGGCTTTGTACCCACAGAGAGCTTCACCGGCGCAGAGGGACTGCACACAGCTAGAAGGCGAGAAGCTTTTTTATATCTCTTACTCCCCAAACCATAAGCACTTAACATTCGTTTGCATAGGCTAAATGTGCCAAATATAAAATTTAGGGCACCAATTTATCACAAGTGCTCCTTCTAAAGCAATAATTAACACATGTCAGAGTTCCTCACCTCGACATATTTTTACGTGTGTGCCAAACATGAATTTTCAACATATACACTGCATTTACTTTCCTCATTCAATTTCTTTTTTCTTTCCGATGGGGAAGAAGAGAATCCTCAGTCAGGCCTTTCATTAAATTAAATTAAAATAGTAGAACACAACATCTCTGTACCTTATGTTCCTTCATAGAAGAAGCACAAAACAAAACTAATGTGTTGGTGATAAATAAGCTTATGGTACCTACACATATTAGCCATTGAAGACTGTATTGAAACTTGAGTCATAGATTCGGTAATGACTAAGACACCATTTAGCTGTCCATTTAAAAGAGTCCACAAGAGACTTTTAAAAAATATCTCAAGCAGGTAGAAAGCATTTTTGCTGGGACATGAGTTCCATTGAGGAGCTGTGATGGAAACACAGAGATTAGGCAGAAAATTGTCAATCCACAGTGTTGCAGAGACAAGCACACACTCACGCTGCTATCCTGCATTAAGAGCTCCTAATTCAAATGCTGGAATAAGACCATTTTCCTGGAATATAGTGGTTTGCATTTTTCCTGCAAATTAAGATTCCTTCCATTTGAGAAATGAATCAAAGAGGGCCAAAGAATTTCATAAATAAAAACAGAAGAAATGCCTTACTGCTCACTGAACGGGAGGGAGGAGTAAGGAATCCCGCCCACCTTGAGGGTGATGTTTTAAAATCCCATTTTATGTACACAGAACAGAAAGAATGATGGGGAAGGAATATATTCTATCATGGGCAAGCTGCTACCTTGGAGATGGTGCGTGACAGACTTTGAACAAGGACATGTGCCAAATGCAAAAATGTAAAGAATAAAGATATTTTAAGGATAGTGTGTCTCTCAAGGGTTCTTAACCTTTTTGGTCACGTGGCTCCCTTGGGCCATCTAGTGAAGTTTATTCTCAGAGTAATACTTTTAATGACCTAAAATAAAATATATGAGAGTAACAATACAATTTATGGACGAAAGATTTAAATAGACACTACCAAAGATGGGCATTGAGCAAACAAGCACAGGAAAAGATGCTCAATACCATTAGTCATTAGGGATATACAAATTAAAACTGCAATGAGATCCCATTACTCACCCATACCAAAGGCAAAAATTAAAAAAGGAAAAAAGACTAAAAAAAAAAAGGAAAAAACTGACAATATCAAATGTTGGCAAGGGTACAGAGCAATGGGAACATTCATGCTCTGCTGGTGGAAAAGCAAAGGGTATACCCACTATAGAAAACAGTTTGGAAGTTTCTTACCAAATTAAACACGCATGACATGCATCCAACAACCCCATCCTACTGACTTATCCAAGCGAACTGAAAACCTAGGTTCACACAAAAACTTATATGCACATTTACAGCCATTTTATTCATACATGCCACAAACTGGAACCCACCCACATGCCCCCCAACTGGGGAAAGATGAAAGGCACGGTGGTCCTTCCGTACAGCAGAACACTACTCAATAAAATGGGATGAACTATTGATACACAGCACAAGAATGATTCCAAGATCCATACGCTATGTGAAAGAAGCCAGACCCAACAGGCTCTGTAGTGTATGAGTCCAACTATATGACATTCTTGACAAGGCAAAATTAGAGGAATGGAGAACAGACCAGTGGTCACCAAGAGTTAGGGATGGGCTTGGAGGGTCTCACTGAAAAGGTACAAGGGATATAAGATGACAAAGGAAGGTAATTCTATGGAAAGAAAGGGGTCAATTTTTTCACCATCTAAATTTACAAACTCTGAGTTTTATCCACAAGCTCTCAAGAGACCCCAAGTTAAGAATTCCAGAGCCCAGACCAACATACTCAGGAATGGGATGGAGAAGAGAGTCCTGTGGCCCAAACGGCTGGCATTCCCTGTACCTTCTCAACGGGTCCCCTGCTTCAGGTCACAGCTCTCAACCCATCTGACCATGCCTGGCAGAAAACCTTAGGGCACATTTGTCCCAGGGAACCTTTTGAAAAGGTCACGCTAGATTAGCAAGTTCTTGGAGGCAGTGACCACGTGACTCTTGCGTCCCTAACACCTGGTCTAGAGCCTTGATAAATCAATGAGATTTATCATATATTTGTTAGACAAATAAAATATCTATCTTTGCTGATTTCTAAAAAATATCAATTTTACCTATTTGCCATACAACCCACACTTCCAAGTAATTTGCCTAAAAAAATTTATTGCATTAATACTAAGGATTTATATAATAATTTAAATGTATAAAGGTATTTATAACTTTATTATTTACATAGCATACACCGTGGAAGAAATTAACCTGAAAAATTACAGTTGACAGAACGTAATTACATCAGACACCATGGATGCAAAGGACCTCCTAATTTTATTTTACAGCGAGTATTAAACTCCTTGCCCCAAACAGAATGGCTTAGTGTTGTAACTTAAAGTGTATACCAATCCAAGGTTTAATTTTACTTTTAAGATTAAGCAGCACATGTGTAATTTAAAACTGATTTGAAACAGCAAACAATGTCATCGGGCTTACAATTAATGAGGTTTTGACAAGTGCAAACAAACTGAATGCATAAATCTATTCACAACAATTGCTATAGTTAACAAACATGCCACTTTGCATGGCTATTCAGCTCATTTTCTTTTCCTACGGTGAAAGCTGATTTGTGCTGACCTTGACCTCTAAACAGCGCTCAGTGTTTTGTTCAGCTATAAAAGTTGGGCTGAAAGCAGGACGATATGAAACTAAATGCTACAATTGTTCTCTGATGTGACATGATGAGTGCAGCCCTTATCTACCAAACACTGTGCTTTCCAAAATGTTATTTCAAAGGGAGACACGAATTCCCAGCACACACCTCCAAGTCTGCATCCAGGACAGGATGTTGACTATTTTTCCCTTTTCATCAGGCAGCCTTGCAGATGGACTCAGGATCAGACAAGCATGCTAATCTAACCCAGCACAGCAAATCTGTCACATGCCCAGAAGAAATGGTTCTCCGTGCACAAAGACCATTAAAAACGTGAAAAAAGGAAATGGATCGGCATAGGGAAAACCTCCCACAGAAGGACGGATGGAATCGATATGAAGCAATGATCAAGTATGCGTTTCAAAACAGTTAAAGAACTGCCGTATCTGCACTAAGTTTTCGACTATTTCCTTCCTGCTCCGAAAGTCCACGCTCTAAGGAAACACACAGAGGCCTGTCAGTAGTAACAAATGCAATTTACTGAAAGAGGGAGCAGGCCAGGAAGTGGGCATACCGCAAGACACCTAGACAAAACAAGAGCAATCAGAGGATGGTTTCTTTGTTAAATTACGGAATTTTAAAGTTTGTTCAGATGCTTTGTGTAATAGGTTGAAAATAAGTGAAAAACAGCCAATCTCCCAAACAAATCTTCTCTGAAGTTCTGCTTTAACCATAAATCTTAAGGTTACCACTAATGCAATAATATGAATCTTGAGGAAAAGAAGCAATTCAGGATTACCGTATGTAGGAAATCAATATTCTCTCTAATAGTTTTTGTAGAGGGCATCAATTTTCTTAGCTAAAAAATGATGATGCTTTCTGTGTTTTATGGCTAAATACAATATAAAATATGGGAAAAGCCACCTAAAAAGGAAAAAAGCCATAATGCTTCAAATAATAATGGTAATACAATAATAATACATAGTACATTAAAATGCACCAGGTATGTAGGAATTGCCTTTCTCCCTGAACAATAAAATTAAATAAGGAAAGTGATTTACTTTATGCCCCACCATGGAATCAGAATCATCTGTATTCTGATATAAATGACTAAAATACCTCACTCAAAAAGGTTACTTGTATTTTCTTCAGCTATATACTTTATGCCAAGATGTGACCATCTCAGAATCATGGTCTGGAAAGACAGAAGGAGGCACATACATGCTGCCCGGACTCCCAGGCAGCATCCCCTCCAAACTGTTTCTCCTCGGGGAGACCTAGTGTCCAGGTCTGGCATGCAGACAACCCTGGGCTAGGGTCCCGGCCCTGCTGCCTTCTAGTTATGTGGCCTCGAACAACTCATTTCACTCATCCAAGTCTCAGTTTACGAACCTTAAAATGGGCTGACATCTCACACACACACAACTCTTAGACTAAAGACAACTCAGTCCCACTAAGTGAACCTACAACCTCCTCCTGCACCCTCTCAGAGGGGGGCATCTTGCCCCAATGAGTATGATTCTAGTAGTTAAAGGATTATGTTCTTTAATAACACAGCCCCTGAAAATATAAGCCAGTACTTCATTTCTATCAACCAATGACCCCTATAGGTTCTAGCACTAGAGAAAAAAGGAGCCGAATTAGTCTACCTACCACGGGGGGAGGCCACTCCACTGCACCTGCCTGTTACTGGGCAAAAAGCAACAGGAACTATGAACGCACCTGACCCATGGAGGCACCTGAATGGCAAAACCATTATCAGACACTCTCTCTCATCTCTTTATTACATTTTGGGAGCAGCTGTCTCACTGGTCTCCCCGCCTGCTTCTAGTTCCTCATCAGCCGGTTCTCTGTGCTCCCATGGCCCTCAGGACTGTTCTGGACGTGCAGAACCTGTCACCAGCCTGGAGCAGAGAGTCTAGTCTCCATCTGGCTTGCCACGCCCACCCCGTCCAGGCTCCTGCCCAGCTGTCACCTTGGGGCCCCGCTCTGTTATCCAGGAAGCGTGAAAGCAGTTCGAGGAAATGGAACAAAATATTTCTGCTGTAATGTGAAAGCCTCTTACAGAAGGAAAAAAAATATGAAAGGTGAATCTTCCAAATATGACTTCCCAGGTATAACAATGCGTGCATCTTGACCCATGCAAATGCTCCGAGGTCTTACTTCTTAAATTGCTCTTTAAACAGCCTAGCAGGTAAGATCAAATAAATACAAGCTCTTTAAAAATTGTAATAGCCCACACTTCCTTCCAGACAAGAATCATTTACAGCGGAGAAAGAAAAAACCCTCAGTGTGTGTGTGTGTGTGTGTGTGTGTGTTTCAGACAGCATGAGAGATTATAAGCAGTTATCTATAAACCTGAAACACTTCCTCACTGTGAGCAAAAGAGGAAGCCTAAGTGCTGGCTACTCTGCCTTGAGAAAACCCAATATACAGAGTCTTGATCTTCAAAAATAAAAGGGTTAAGAAGTGATTATTTGTTCTCTAAAAGGATTAGCTGCTTTACAAAAGGATTATCTGCAGACTTCTAAAAGGTATTAAGCTTAGCCAGTGTCTATAAACCACAAATCAAATCAACGTAACTTTTCAGGAATACATTAATGTTGTAATACTGGGTACACTTGAGACAAAAAATAACCCTTGAGCTCAGTACAAAGCAGGAGGTAGAGTGAGCACCTGCTCTTTGGGGGCTGCCCTCAGCATCCCCACTCTCTTCCTACTTCCTGGCATCCCTTACACCTGCCAGTGCAGGATCCCACCTGCCGGCCCTGCCCTCCACGTACCTGTAGCCAAACTGTGGCAGGGAGGTGCTTCGGGCTCCGACCATCAATCCTACCCAAGACTTCGACTCTTCAGGGTGAGTCACAGATCCAGGGATGTTTCAGAAGTGTTCTCAGAAGCCCCAGCCGTGAGAGTCCGCTGCCAGCCATGCCCAGCAGTATCAGTGCCACGGACCACAGGCCACATCCTTACCAAAAGCTTCCTGTGGCTGCACCTTAATTGTGGTTCAGAGCCTCCTGGGCTCCTGTCCCTTTTCTGAGCCTTGTTCTCCAGACTTCCAGTTGATTCTGAGAACTATCCAGTCCCCTTCTGTCCAGTTCCTGTTCTCGTTCAGTTAACCAGTCAGATTCGGTGGTGTCCGGCTAAAAGCCACAACTCATAAACCCAGGATAACAAAAAAAAAAGGAGGGTTCCTCACCCTCACATACTCTTTGGAAAGGGCTGCTCATTCTTGCCTGCATGAACAGGGCCAACCCGTGTGACCAGTAGAATACTGCAGGAAAGACAACATGACTCCTGAGGCGAGGTCCTAAGAGGTGGTGGCTTCTGCCTTGCTTTCCCTGGGATCACTCTCTCTGGGGGAAGCCAGCTGCCGGATCATCAGGATGCTCAGACAGAGCTATGGGTGGATCCCCAGGGGGAGAAACTGAGGCCTCTTGCCCACAGCCAACATCAGCTTGCCAGTCATGGAAGTGGGTCTTCGAGTCCTGGCCGAGCCCTCAGGTGTGCCGGCTTCAGACAGGTGGGATGGGGCAAGACTGCCAGTCCTGTTCTAGAACGCAGAAAACTGCATTAGCCTCGGTCAGAGGAACAGTCTCTTGCATGCCTGGGAAGGTGCGTTTCCAAGAATCCCAGGGACTCCTCCGAATTCCTCCGCAGAACATGGAAATGGTGCTGATGGGTGGGGTTTTCTGGCTGTTGGGTCATCACAACAGCTACTCTGTAGCAAGCTCGGCTACAGTTGCACCAATGCTCCATAACTTCAGATTTAAAGGTTATATATTACCAAGAGTTTTTTAGGAAAGATGAAAGCACCAAGTTCCGTGGGTCCGTGCCATGTTTTCCACGGTCTGTCACCCAAGGGGACCCTGTTGAACACTTGCCCAGGTTGTCCCGGTTAATCTTGCAGTTTTTGGTGCTTGGGTTATTAAATATTCCGCAAGCACAGCGAGGAGAGGTGGGCAGAGGGAAACATACTGACTGCGGGCTGATGGCGAAATCCTGCTGACCAGTCACATAGCTACGTGACCTTGGGTCGTAAAAACATGTCGTCCACCTTCCCTTGGCCTTTCTGACGAGCAAAGCCATGCCTGTGCCCCTGTGACTCGTCCCCATTTAGAGCACCAACTCTTTCTCAATAAAAGCCCTTCACAGTTCGTTCTCACATCTTCCTGTAACTTGTTCCGACAGCCGGTTTCCCAGAGACACCTTCGGCCTCGCGCACCGTGCTTAATGTGACTTTCGCGCATCGCGATACAGTGTTTAAGCTCCGCCCGCCAAAATGCGCTGGAGCCCTCCCGCAGAGAAGTCACCCCCCTGCAGCCAGACAAGGCAGTGTTCACACGGAGTTCACTGGGCCCCGCTCTGCGACTTCATGGGGCGCAGCGTCCACCCACCAGAAATCAGGCGGCGGGGAAGGAGCGCCCGGAAGTAGGCGGAACTTGCGGAGGTTCACTCCCTCCCCAGGCCCCTGCAGCTCCTGCCAGAGATACCCACGCGTGAAATGCCTGTGCTTTGGACACCGCCTTAGAGAAAGATTGTCACTCCAACAGAGATTGTGGGGTGTCTTGAGAGAACTTTGCTCAAAGCAGACTCTCTCTACAGAGCCCCTCAAACGGATTCAAAATGATTTTCAATCAGAAGCAAACCGGGCAAATCATTCCATCGTCCTGTTCTTCACACACCTGCAGGCCTCGCCCTGGGCGCTAGGGGTCAGGAACCCTGACTCCCTGTCCCCTGGACTCGTCACGCGATGAGGCAATCGGATCATCTCCTTGAGACTGGGCAACAGCAGGGAGAAAACACTGGCTATTTCTTGGACTAGCTTTGCTATTACTCATTTCAAAAGAATGGCATGCCCACAGCTCTGAAGGGCGAAGTACCGGCTCTCGAGGCCTCTGGCCCGGGCAGGAGTGCAGGGTGGGAAAGGCGCCAGGGGCACGAGGCGGCCACAGCTGCTGGCAGAGCCATGGCTGCTGCCACTGGGGCCAGCGTCTGGGGTCGCGGCAGTCACCCCATCAACTCCAGTGTCCCGTCTGCAGGAGCGGGAGCCCGGCGGGGTCTGGGGTCCTGGGGTTCTGGAAGAAGCCCTAGCGGTGAGGCTGTGAATGGGGAAAACCAGAGAGAGGACGGGGAGTGAGAAGGAGGGAGGGGAGCCAGGGAGAGGACAGGGCCCGACCACGGCCCCACAGCCGCCCTGTCCATATGATGCTGCTGCCGGCCCCCCTTGGCCTTGGTCTCTTTTGTATGCTAAAGCCAGGAGAATCACAGGAGCACATACTGACCACAAGACAGACGGTGCCCTTTAAGAGAGAGCCGGCAAAAGGGCCCCACACTCAGGTTTCACCTGCTTGCTCTGAGGGCAGCCACTCGGTCATGAGCACCTCAGTGGCAAGAGGGCCCCTGGTGAACACACAGTCAGGATCTGCACAGTCAGGAACAAGGTGCGGGTCCCAGCACAAAAGCCCTTCTCGGCCCCGCCTGGATGACCTGAGGACCTCAGGGCCGCCCACGATGGGTGCCCCTGGCCCGCTCACCACACACTGTCTCTACAACAAGCCTGAGCTGGGCACTGCCAGGCTTCCAGGGGAATCCCAGGGGCAGATGCACAGACAGACATTGAAGGCTAGGCCCCAGGGAAAGATGCAGAGCAGGACCTGTGGATTTGGTTCCCCATCCCCGGCAGGTCTCCCATTGGTATCTGCTAAATGACTGAATGAATGAATGGGCGTCATGTCAATGACACCAGCATCTCCCGTGGCTGGGAGCCTGCTGGGAGTAACGGCCACCACCGCGCCACTGGAAATCCCGACCATCAGCTCTCTGCCTCTTTGCTTTAGGCCTCGTCTGCCCCAAGCTGTCCTCCTTTTAAAAGCCTCCCTTTGGGGACGCCTGGGGGGCGCAGTCGGTTAAGCATCTGCCTTTAGCTCAGGTCATGATCCCGGCATCCTGGGATGGAGCCCTGAAGCCCCATGTCAGGCTCCCTGCTCATCAGGGAGTCTGCTTCTCCCCCTCCCTCTGCCCCTTCCCCCACCCCCACTCTTGTGTGTGCACTCTCTCTCTCTCTCTCAAATAACTAAGTAAAATCTTTAAATACAAATAAAAGCAACCCTTTGAACCGGCCCTCGTGAAGTCACTAACACCAAGTGGCAGGTTATCTATCGACAGCTCTCTGCTAGGACAAAAGCGGCCTGAGCAGGAGCTTGCAAGAGAGCAGAGCGCACAGGAGACTCGCCAGGACAGAAGTCTCTTTCGGTTGGGACACTCAGTTGGTCCCTTCCCGATGGCTTGGGTTCTAAGAGCTGTCGGCACCATTCTGTGTGTTGGCTGGCCCTGCGAGGCGCGGATGCCTCCCTCCTGCCCGCCCCCATGGTGGAAAGTCCTGACCTCATTCCTGGGCCTGGGTGAAAGCCCCATCGTTCTCCACCCTGGTGTTGGGATTCCCAGGGGGGTGCTTTGTAAGACACGCAGCTCCCCAACCCCACTGCACATACCCACGGTGCTCTGGGACCTCCCCTGTGACTCTGATGCACGACCTGCCAGAACAGAGCACCAGAGAGCCTGTCCTGGCCTTGCTCTGCTCTCCCAGCCTGTCCCCATCCATCCTGCATGCCAGTCCCTCCCTCCTCAGCGCTCTCCAAGGCCTCCCCCAGCCCCGAGATGGGGCCTGGGCCCTCCTCAGATGGAGACCTTTCCTAGGAAGGCTGGGTGTCCTCCCATCACTGTGCTCCCTGAGCGAAGCTGGGGTCCACCTCCCCGAAAGGCCCCATGCGCCCCCCACACCTTTCCTCTACGTTGGGGACCACCGGGTCCCTCTGTGAGTTTCAGTCCCCGCCCTGCCCTGCCCCCTCTGGGCCTGCATTCCCTCTTTTCCAGAGCAAGCCTAGCGCCACTCTGGCCTCGCGTGTTGCTTGCTGTCTACATAGCGAATTCACATACGAAAGTACTGGGAGTAGGCCCGGTCCAGAGCAATGGTTACTAGTATCATCACAGATATTGCCTTATTTACTGACATGACCACCCCCCTCCCCAAATATCGGACCTGGAGAAGAGAGGGCTGATAGCTCTACCATGTGCTTTGTGTGTCCACAGACTTGGTGGCTCCCAGGTCTGAATTTTTAAAATGATGTTAGGTCACAGCAAAGGGGTCAGGGATGCTCATGCTGTCTGCCCAGTCCCGCCACCTGCACAGACAGAAGGGGGGGCGGCCTGCTGCATGCAGTGCAGCACTCACATAGTCTGCTCCCGAGACCTGCACCCCAGCCTCGGCCCCAGCCAGGTCTGAGGCTGCTCCACCTGCCAAGACGCCAAGCCAGGAAAGAAAGCATCATTTCCTCAAAACTCTTACGGATCACTGCCGTACGCAAAACAACAACAGAATCTATTACAAAGGAGAATAACCAGAATCGATGTCATCGATTTCTGCCTGCCACTGACCATCCATTCAGGATATGCATTTCTATGTAACAAATAATAAATCACTTGCTAAACAAAAGCACGCTACACGTAAGACATACACATGCGACGGGCTTCTAAAATACCCGCTGGAAGCAACGTGCCAGGCAGAAACCACACCCAAAAGAACAGGCCTGTGTGACCCCAGCCAGGCAGTCAAGAGACGGATGCACAGCAGTGAGCTAGTAACACCTCACCTCTGGGACCTGCTCAAGGTTAGAATGCACTTCCACCCAAACAGACAAATAAGGTGGGCATTCATCTCATGGAAGTAGATGAGGGGCCTCCATGTCCTGAGACACCCCCCCAACACACACACATGGACAGTGCGTCAGACACAGGAGGGACGATGAGGGGGTCTGTCCACGAGGCAGCGAGAACAGGAAAAGAGGCTCATCTGGGTCAGGACAGTGGTGCCTGCGGCAGAGAGTGTGACCCTGGGCAGGTCTCAGGCCCCTCATCACAGTTGGTGACACACTCAGACTCAACACTGAGTCAAACTGTCCGCCAAACCTCAGAGAGTCGATCTAAGGTGAAAAGGTAGAACTCGCTTTGGTTTTTGGTAAACTGAAAAGCTTGTACAGAATACATATTTTCAGTTACCTAAAAACATATGAGCAAGGTTATTAAGAAATAACTAGAAATGAGTTTGGACCTATCAGAGGCCAACGGTGGCCAAAAACAAGGGGTTCATGAGCCCATTCTTACTTCCTATGAGCTGGCTCTTCCGATGACAACAGCCATTATTAAATGACCTGTTCCATGTTACTGTATTGGGAATACTGTCCAATACCCAGTAATGTACACGGTAACCAAAGTTTTAATAAGAAAAATTAGAACGGTTAGCACAGTGAAGCACGGACATTGTCCCAGCCAGGTTAAAGAGTCCCTAGTAGAGTCAACTGTCTGTATTCGAGAAGTCCATTTGGCTCCCCTAAGCCACCTAAAACTCAGCCCACGAGATGAGACCATCATCATCTCTTAAATCTGCATCTGGTCCGGATGCATGCAGTCTTCATAGCTGAAAACTGCGGGGCTTTGGTCAGGCAAGACTTTGTTGAAACCGTAAAAACTAAACCAAACCAAACCAGAAAGCCTGTGTGCACACATACATTTTGCTACAGAATGAATTTGCAGTCTTCCTCAGAATCTCCAAGGTGACCATGATTCCAAACAGGTTAAGAACTACTGGTCCATCAAGCAGACCCATGCTCCTCAATGGCTTACAAGTGTTTGGAGATTTCCAGATTTTCCAACCCTCTTGTCTCATCCCCTCCATCCCCAGGATCCAGCTCCACCCAGACACCTCTGCTCTCCAGACTACTACTCACTGCTGGGCAAGCACATGGGAGCCCCTCTGTCTTGAATCTTCTAGCCCTGTTTGTTGCTAAGAAAATAGCCTTGAAAACCAAGCCTGTTCTACCTGGTGAAGCCCCTCTAGGACCCCCTCCACATGCCCACCTGTGCAGCCAGCATTACATTTAACACACCCTGGAAGTGAGGAGTTCTGCCTCCCATGGACATGGAACACCCATAGGACAGGCATTGTGACTTTTTTGGGTCACTTCACTACTAAACACAGAGCACATACACTGTAGGCACTCAATACATGTTTAACATCTCTAACTGTCCCTTCTAAATGACCTTACAGACTCTTGTAAATACAACACACATTTGATGAAAACCAAGAAATATCCTTTGAAAGAATATTGTTGGCTAGCTCAGAGTGAGCCTAGCTTGGCACGATGCAGTACAAAATTATTAAATTTCTGGCTCTTGCATTCTTATGGGACATTGGGCCAAAATCAGGACTTTGCTTAAAGGAATCTAAATGGGCAGCCTGATAACATCTCCAATAGAAGACTGAACTTTAGCTGATGTTCGCAACATTAGCAAAAAGTAATTTATTGAATTACTGATGCACTTAATGAAGTGCTGCCACAAGCTTGGGGAGACAGACTGCTGAGTCAACCTCACTTCAAAATTAAGGACGGGGTTGGGTTCCTGTTTCAAAGTATTTTTACGTCCAGTACTTAAACATTCAGCTGTTTATGAAACCAAGGCTACTCCCAGAGCCAGAAAAACCACATTCTGAAAAACAACAACAACAACAACAACAAGCGCTAATTATAAGGAATAATTTTACTAGTAACAACGCAGGTTTGAGGATGACTTGAATTAATGTGGCAGCAAAGGCCAGTTTCCGTTTGATTAGCAAACGTCTTAGGGCAGCCAAGATCGCATGGGGGGGGAGGGGGGGGGCTTATCTTTACCTGTTTAAGAAGCTGGAATATTCTAATCTCTTTGGAAGAGCATTTGCATGGTTTCTAGTCATTAAAGCAGGTGCCCTAAGGCAACGTTTTGTTAGCCCAGATAGAGTTACTGTAAATCCCTGAATGTAATAAGAGACACAAATTTTCTGGCTTTTGTCCGTTCATACCAATTTTATCCTGTTATTGTGGGAGAGCTTCTGCCTCAGAGACTCAGTGTTTGGGTCTGAATATTAGCTCTAAGTGCTGACGCCACCCCTTTGCCCTCTGAAACTGTCCCAGGCCACACCCTGACCTGTAACTCTTGACCACCCATGTCTAGGATCCAGCTCCCACTCTGGGTTGAAAGGGAATTTGGAGGTAGAGCAGATGACAAAAATCAAAAGAAAAAACCTCAGTATCCGCGAGTCTCTCTGTGTCTCTCCCGCTGTATCTCTGTCCTTATCTCTGTCTGTGGGTCTCTATCTCTGGTGTCTCTCTTTGTCTCTCTGTGTCTCTGTTGCCATCTCTCTCTCCTCTCTTACTTCCTCTTCTGTATGTACATCAGTGGAGAAGTGTGCTATAGACAGGAAAGCTCTGGAAAGAAACATGGACATCTGTAGGAACGGTTCTGCTGAATACTGACCTCTTAGCTTAATTCACTAGCACAGTTTCTGTAATCTAGAAAATGAGCCAGAGCATTCTGTAGGGAGGATCTACTTTGTCTCCATAGGAAAACATGGGGTCTTCAAAGACCCATCCCATCTTCCCCCCAAAAGAGCCCCGCCTTTCACTAAAGGTGTGTTTTGTGACACACTCTGCCCTTCTCCTCGTCTGCCTCCTTCAACCCTTCACCCTGAGCCCCCCCAAAGGAAGTGAGTCAGCACTGGAGCTCAAACGTGAGCCCACTCTGAGGACACAGCCTTTCCCATGGAGGGATCTCCACCTAGCCATATTTCACACAAAAAAATAAAGGTTTTATCCCATGACAAGAATCCAGACAAGCAGACCAGGCGGGGGGGAGGGGGGCTGGCCTCAGGGCCATGACATCAAATCAGGCAAGTGGGTGTTCACCTTTGAGGCTGGCCTTTTGAACTGGAGAAGAAAGGAAGACCAGAGCACCCGGAGTTTAATGAGGAACCTGCCGGGACAGGAGCTCCCACCTCCCCGGGCTCTGCGCTGACAGATGCGCCCTCACCCTCCAAGGGCACTCAAGTGTGTTGGCAAAGGAGTCAGGGCCAAGTCTGCCCAAAGCCAACAGAACAGACCCACTAAAGTCAAGACACAGCCTGAAAAATGCAAAGTCCTTTTGGAGTGAGAAACAAAATAAAAAGGCTTCGTACAAAGGTCACTTCGAATAATACATTGTAATCAAGCAGCCATGTGATAGGACACTCTGAAATCTTGGGTGAGGAGAAAAATGGAACTAATTTGCTTCCTAGTACAAAAATCGGTGACTAATGTTCAGTTGGAAATGTCCAAATAGATTTACTGACATTAATAACCAAAAATTATGTCTGCGTTTATAGATGGAAATTAAGTGAGTTGCCCCAAGGACAAAGCAAGCATGGCAAAGAAGGAATCAGAGCCCAGATTATGCCAACCCTTTGACTATAGGCCGGCCACCCCTAGACTCTGGGCACAGTAGCAGGCCACTGACCAATTGGCAAGCTCTAGGCTGGGCTCCCTACACGTGACCTCAATCCAGCCACATGACAACCCTCTCTGGGAAGTGTCACTGTCCCCATTAGAGAGACAAGAAATCACACTGGGAAAGGGTCAGTCACTTGTCCAAAGCCTCAGTGCCATAAGCCCCAATCTGACCCCATCCCTTTGCTCCAAAGTCTGTGTTCTGAGCCTGGGACTGAGAACCTAGTTCTGAAAAGCAAAATCCTCTTTGTTAGATTTGTTGCTGGTATTCAAAGTAAAATCTGCACAGGGAGAGCCTTCTGCAAGCAGCATCCTCCACTGGTCCCTGCATGGCCCCCACGCCCGTCTATCACTTCCATCCTCCACCATCTACACTTCACATACAAGTGCTGGATGCCCTATGAGTCCCAGGCAACAAGCAGGCGTCCCTCCCTCCCGGAAGAGGACCATGCAGCCAAGCCCATGCCTCGGGAGCACGGCTGAATGCTGAACACCCATTCCAGTATGAGCCCACCTGCTGGATCAAACTTAGTGCTGCCAGAACCCCAGCCTGGGGTCTAGACAAATTTTCCTATCAATTCTTCATTCTTCATCCAAGAAACACTGACATCAAAATACCTGTCCAAAAAAACACTTCAGGCTTTTAGCACATAATCAAGAACCGTTTTTTTTTTTTCCTGCAAACTGTTCCTCACTTCCTGATGGAGTTTATTATTTGTTTCTGGGCAAAAGAAGACTTTTTTTTCACCCTTTTGGCTCTCTCATACAATATACACTCATGGGCTATACGAATCAGAGGGTCTTGATTTGTATCAGAAAGATATTCTAAAATAGACATCCTTTAAAAATATGTATTCGGCTCCTATTTCATGGGGAACGGATAGAGAAGTTGTTGGCCTGAAACACAGTGTTAAAATTTTTCTATTTCATAAGCGTGATCAGCCCTTTTGAAGTATCTGTGTAGTTGAAAGAAAGGCATAATGCCCACATTTCTGGCTCGGAGCCGGCTGCCGTTCAAGTTCAAAGAGGCTGTGAACCACATCAGAACCCCCGATAGAGCCCCTGGATGGGGCGGACCTTGACAAATGACATTTGGGGAACAGCAGCCAGACCAAGAGAAGAAAAGCAAGCTGGCTCAGTAATCCCCAAACTAGGGATCTCCCAGCCCGCATCCGGCAGAAGCCCCCGCCACTGTGCACCTGCGTCTGCTCGAGGATTAATAAAATTAGTGAAACCGTATTAGCTCAGATGTGGCTTGTCCAACACCCCAACCAGCTAGAATGCCATCCAGCACTCTGCTTTGGGCAAAAAATACAGGTGACAAAATAATGAGAAGCTCACCCTCCAAAATAAACTTTTGGGAGGTCTGGGGTCAGTATTTGAAATACAAACATGCTAACTGTGCCCATGAGCCACATCTTCCTTTAGGTAGATCTGGTACCCAGAGCGGAGGGAGATGTGGCTGAGGGGATGAGCTGGGAATGGGAGGGAGCCCCAGCCGTGGACTGAGGGCTGCAGAGTCCGCAGGATGCCTGCAGCAGCCAGGGAGAGGGTGAGATAGGTCAGTGCGCCGGAGCCAGGAGGGGCTCGGAGATGGCCCGTTGCCACACTTCCCTCTGTGAAGGTAAGCAGTGCTAAGCTGTGAATGTTTCAGGGGCAGTCCCCAGCTCCATTGCTTGTATGCTCTCGTCTAGAAGCCGTTCTTCTGACCCTGGGTCTACACACCCAGTTCCAGCCCGCCCTGCTTCTTGGCTCTGGTTTAGCTCACTTTTGTGTTGTCTCACCCACAGACTGGTTTAATTCAGTCCACGAGCGCAGGTTAATGTGCATAAAAAATTGCATTTCTGCCTCATAAACCACTCTAACACCAAAGACTGGATGGTGCGTGTCAAACAATGGACTTGTTCTTGGAGCACAGGTAAGTGGTGGCATTACGAGATTAAAATACTTAATCACACAAAATTTACATAATCATTTAAATTATCATGCAAAAAATAAAGTTAGTTAACATGTCACACTTATTGATTTCACGTAGTGCTTTGGATGACAAGCAAAACATATCTATTAACACGAGTTCTGATTTTGTTAATTTACTCATTTACATTTCACTGGTTCCTAACGCACGCAGTGCACAACTTTAGGTGTTTTAGGGGTTTTAGCCTGACACAATTTACTGAGTGCCAGTCATCTGCCTTATACTTTATATGTATCACCTCTCGCTCTCAAAATAGCCACGTGAAGTAGAGATTATCACTCCCACTCTACAGAGGAGAACACTAAGGCGTCAAATTCGAATAGCTTAGCCAAGGTCACACCAGAGCCAGGATTTATGTCAATCCATACCTCAACTCCAAGTGCAAGCTCTCAAAGATACATCTTCTACCCTAAAAGCATTGACCACCTGGTAGAAGAGATAAGCTATTTGAAAAAATCAAGTGGACACAAAATAGAGTCTGATAAGTGCTCTAGGACAGGTACAGGTAACCTTCTATGGAACCGAAGGGAAGAGAGATTTTCTTAGGTAGAGGGGTCAGGAAGGTTTTGAGGAGCCTGAGGCATTTGAAGTGGGCTGTGAGGTGTGAACAGGAGTTTCTAAGATGGAGAAAAAGGGGAAGGAGATTCAGAGCAGGAGCCTGAGAAAGCTCTACCTCGGAGGATCTGGAAACCATGGGGGCGCCTTCAGGGAGCAGTGAGCCCATTGGTTCACTAGGACAGAGCCCGCCAAAAGAACTAGAGATGTTCTTGAAACACACAGTTTTTTTCTTAGTGATAATCAAGTATTAAGAAGGCCGGTCTTTATCCTAATGGATACATCTGTTTCTATTTTGATCGCAGAAGCTCTGCACGTGTAACTCTAGTAAAGGAATGGGGGGTTCATGGCGTTCCCTCACTGCTCCCAAACCTGCCTCCTAGAGGTCATTTGGAGTCTCTCTGGTCCAGCTCAGTCATCTCAGGACATGTGTTCAGCATCACCAGAAGAATTGGCAACATAAGCCCTAAAGGGACCTCTCTCATCTCTCCATGATCCAGTCCAATCTACATCAACAGAAATGTGTGGCTGCCTGCCAACCACAACATCCACTAAAAAGACACAAATTCATCTACTTCAGAAGAGGAGCTCCTAGAATGTTTCACTTGGTCATTTGTTCATCTGCCCAATGACAGTTATGATAAGCCTACTGGCAGGTGCTTGGCTGGATGCTGAGGATACAATATTGTCCTCAGGGAAACTATAATCCAGCCTCTCTTTCCACAGCAGTGGGGAGGCTGGTGTGATCAGATGGATAAGGTGGGAAAACAGTGGGAAAGTGTTGGGCTGGTGGGGGTCGGGGGATCACAGGTTTGACTTTGGGAACTGTTGAGTTGGGGCAGTGGATATTCCAGGAGAAACGTCAAGGCAGCAGCTGGGTGTGAGAATTACTGAGGAGTGGTTGGGACTGGGAAACTCACCTCTGACCTGCAAGGAGGGAGTTTTGAGAAAAGGGGTATCTTGGACCAGGATGACAGCAGTGAGACAGAGCCAAGTGGACCAATGGAGGCATAGTGTGAGGGAGGCATATGTTTTGACCAATTGAAACTCATTCCAGCTTCATTACTAACCACCTGGCAACTGCTGTGGATTCCTCAGGCATCCGCCTTCCTCCATGCCCCTCCAAAGCACCTTCGGCTCCCACCCCCACCCCCACGGCTGCTGCAGCCCCTCTCAGAGGTTGATGATTTACACACACATGTGAGAAGTGGCCTCTGGGCACAGCATGGGGACGAGGCTACAACACTGCTTCATACTCAACCCTGGGTCTCCAAGGGGTCCCAGAAGTGTCACGGTGACAGTCATTCCCTCATCCACTTCTCACAACTGATTTGGCGCAGGGGGTTGATGTGATAGGTTTTGGTATGTTTTCAAATCTAAAACCATCAATTCATCCAACGACCTGGCCTTCCCTAGGGACCAATCCAGCTCCTAGCTCACGTCAACACAGGGAGAGTCCAGCTTTTGTTTTCTTTTTCCTTGTGGGGGGTGCTGATCCACAGGTATCACTAACACCAGGGAACAAAGACCTCTGTCCCGGAGGTCATGGTCAGAGGCAGAGCCATGTCTGAGAAGGGCCGGATGCCACTACAGGCCTCTAACTGACAGCGTCGTCCCATCTCTTGGGCCTGTTCCTATGTCACCAGCTGGCCTTTTCCTCCCTGAAGGCCTGGAGCCTGGGCTCAGAAAGCCCACACCCCAACACAATTGGCACACAGCTCTGCCCCGTATCAGTTAGGCTGGATGGCCATGGCAGTCAGGAGCCTGCCTTAGCCACGGCAGGCACCCCACCAGGTCATGCCCATGTCATGCCCTCCTCTGGCTTTGTGCATCCTTTGGGAGACACCCCCTCCCCATCTCCCTCTGCTCACAGTTTAAACGGGAAGGAGTCCTTATTTCACAGAGACAGAATTCCATCAATCCTGGGGACACAAAGACCTCCAGGCACTCTGGCTCAAGGGGCACCTGGAGTCATGAGCTGACCCAACACAGACCCACTGATCTCTAAAACAAGCCACCACCCTTGGCTGGTCACCGTTCAACTCAACGAGCTTGCACTCTAAAACACAAGCACGGAGCCACATTCTTCTTGGAGCCACGTTCTTCTTTCCTTGAGTTTCCCGCATTGAAAGTCGGATGGAGTGGTCCTGATTCAAAATAAATCCATACACTTCCGGAAGCAGAACGTGAACCTTTCTAGAAAGGTTTGCCACGCCAAGAAAGAATTTAGGTCAGGTCCAGCACGGTCTGGCAGGGCTTGGCTCAGCCTCTCTACGATGGGTTTTCCAGCCTTCCCCATTTGGTTCTGGGGAGTCCGCAGGCGTGGCACCGTGCTGACCTCTGGTTCAGGAGCTCTGACAGGTCACCCACACCACTGACACTGCAGATCTTGGCGGTCCTGTCTGGGCCAGCCCGGCCAGCCCGCCGCCGGGGAGCTCCTCCCCGCAGCACGTCTGAGACCCTCCCGGACTCGACGCGTCCCTCCCTGCCGAGGCGAGGGCGCGGGACCCTCGGGGCACCATCCGAACGGCGGCCCCCGCCCCTCCCAGAGTTGGCGCAACTCCTAGTCACTTTCTCAAAAGGCTCCGGTCTCTACCCCTGCATCGTGTCGCCCCCAGCACACCCCGTGGGACCCCCTCTCGCTCTCGCCCCCCTTCACCTATGTCCCTGTCGCCACCCACAGACACGCGCTCTCTGTGCCCGTTTCCCGAGGGGGAGGCGAGAGCTGCCGAGGCGGTGGCCAAGTCGGGCGGGGGTTCCGGAGCACCGAGACCTGGGTCGCGCCATCCCCCGCCTCCCGCACCCGGCGCGCCGCGGGGCCGCCAGGGACCCGGCTCGGGGACCCGGCACCCCGGCGCGGCCCCTCCCTCCCGCCGCGGCGGCCAAGGCGGGTTCCCGGCCTGTTCCGACCGCCCGGGGCGCACGGCCACCCGAGGGGCGCACGGCCCCCGCCCGCACCCCGCGCGCGCTCACCTCGGGGGGGCCGGTCCAGTCGCGCCGCCGCGGCGGCTCCGCATCTCCCGGGCGCCCGCCCGCCGCCCTCCGGGGCTCCCCTCGGTCCCCGCCGGCGCGAAGGAAGGTGGTGGGGACGCGCGGAGGCCGCGGGGTCCGGGCGCCGCTGGCGCCGCCTCCTGCCGCCCGCAGCCGAGGAGGAAATTTGTCGGGCCGGGTCCCGCCGCCGCCTCCGCTCCCGCTCGGGCTCCGGCTCCGGCTCCGCGGCGGGGGGCGGGGGCAGGCGCAGCGAGGAGCGGGGGCGACGCCTGGTGTCCGGCGCGGGGAGCGCACCCCCGCCGCCCGCCCCACCGGGAAGCACCCCACCGCCCGGGACGTCCGTTTTCCCAGGCTGGTGCCTCTTCCGGGGACACCCTGGCCGGGCCCCCACTGTCAGGATCCAGGCGCGAACCGAGGGTGACAGCTGTGACAGGCACTCTTACATGCGGGGAAGGCCCTTCCTACCCCGCCTTGGCCCTGGGCACCAGGAAGTGGCCTGGCTGAGGACAAGCTTTGGCTCCTGCAGTCCATGCCGGGGAGTGCAGGGCACCCTGTACCGCCTCTGGCTCCGAGAAGTAGAGAGAACCGTGAAGGCTCCTGAGCCGGTGTCCTCCTCTGTAAAGACGGGAGAGGGGTGACCCCGCGGATGTTGAAGGGCTTAAGGGTCCTGAAGGCGGTACCGGGCCAAGGGTAAACACACCTACACACTGGAGGAAGAGGGACTCCTAGGAAGGGTCTGGACCTGCTGTTCTCTGGGGACTGCTTTGCAGGTGACTCTTGGAAGCTGTGTAGGGAGCTGTCAGAGTAAAGAGCGTTCCACCAGAAGGGCAGAGAGGATGCATGTTGCATCCCTTTGGTTCTGAACCAGTGTGCTGTGCCCTCTGGGTGGGTCCCAGACCTGGCTTTCCTGAGGGATCTCCCATCCCTGCTGTCGGGCTCACTCACTGGGCTTTGTGAATGCTGGTGACCAAGAGACAGTGAGGTCCTTGTAGCCCACCTGGAGTCAGTAGCCAGCAGGCGACTCCTGGGGCGGTAGGGGCTGTTCCAAGCAGAGCTGTAGATCCCAAAAGACTGGGGAGTAATGGGCATCTACTGGCTGAGACCGTCACAGTGGACCTGCCCAGAGTGCAACTTCCCTTCCGCAGGGGGTAAAGAGCCGTGAAACCAGTGGAGATCTTGAACTCATCTTTCCCTCCCTGCGCCGCCCAGGCTGTGTCTGGAGGATCTCGTCCCGCTCCGGGGCTTTATACGCCATCCATACGCAGGGGACTCAAACAAGGCAGAGCTCCCCTCTACAAGCTCTGCCCCTTCTCCCACCATCTCAGACCAGCCTTGCTCTTACTCAGCTTCTCCCCGAGCATCCCTGTCTCTCCCTCTGCCCCCACCTCTGATTCACCTCCAAGTCCACCTCCTGCCCAGCTCCGAAATGCCTCTTGACCGTGTCCCCTTCTCTCCTCTCCACTGCCTTCTTCTCTTCTGTGATGGCCATGGTCTCCAGCTCAGGCTCACTCCCAGACACTCCGTTCTTTACCAGCCATCCAGGGGGACCCTTACAAATGGAACCAGGTCAGGCCAGTCCCCTGCTTAAGAGTCTCCATTCAGAATAAAACCCAAACTCCTGGGAGGCTCTACCTGCCTGACATCTCAGCTGCTCTGAGCCCTCACACCTGTGCGCTGTGTTCCATCCCTCAGGGTAACTTCTGTGCTGGGCCCAGCGCTTCCCCACCTGGACTGTCCCCCTTTGCACCTGGCTTGCACCTTCTTACTGACTGCTCCTGGAAGATCGCTCCGCACTCCTGTCCGCTTCTGCTTTCTCGGAGATGTATTCATTTGTTCCGGGTAGTCATTCCGGCCCGCCACCCGTGTGAGGGCTTTGAGCTCCAAGATGGTCCACGCCATGCTGGACCATATCACTTCACCATCTCCCACTCCTAGCACAACCCTGAGAGCCGGGAGGCGTCCATGAAAGCGTGTGGGCTGACAGATCCGAGGAGGAGGGGACCGGCACACGGCGCCAGGCAGCCTTGTCTTTACAGCCCAGCAGGGCAGGCAGCTCCCCCACCCCCATCGCCATCCCCACCCCCACCAGGTACCTGCAGGGAGCAGCCCAGGTTGGGTGGAGCCAGGGAAGCCCATTACATCCCCCAGCTCTCAGTTTGCCGGCTGCGGTGGCCTACAGAGCCGGGCTTGTGCACATGAAGGCCATCCCTTCAAGGCTCTGGTGAGCACAGTTTTGCTTGTTAATACTGCAGGGCTGTGGCGACAGTCTGTAATGCAAGGAGAGAGAAACAAGTTGCCTTTGTCAGACATCTGCTACTGGAAAGTCAACAGCCCTGGTAACATGATGAGGGGCAGATGGCTCCTCTCTTCTGGTAGCATCCTCTCTGTTGGATTCTTCCAGGAATTAAGCAATATCCCTTAACTTCTTCTAAAGTCTGAAGACATTCATCCCTGTCACACACAAGCATGTTGTCAGAGACATTGATGCCAGGATTGTGCTGATTCCCATACGGAAGCCCCTGGATCCTTCTTAACCCTCTCCGTTCTGCTTCCCTTCCTCCAGCTCAAGGCCTCTGTTGACACCTGAGTCAGTTCCCCTATTCTCATCCTGGGCTTCAGGGACCTACCACCACCGAGTCACCCTCATCTTTTAGGATCCCAGGACACGGCCCTTGCTAAATGAGCCCCCTCCTGCATTCCTGTTTGATGGCCCCTGGAGACCGCTCCTGCTTGCTCTCCCTGGGCCTCCTCTCCACCACACCCTGCAGCTCCCTTCCTTCAACAGGCAGGAGGCTGGGGGCAGTTTTCCTGAGACTGTTACTATGACCACAGTTATGCATCTTGTCTTCTATTTCATTTGGGGACTGAGGCTTTGGGCTCAAGGTCAGGCTAACCCAGATTATGCTCATTGCACCATAAGGGCCCCGTAGATGTCAGTTAAAATTAAAAACACGCAGGCCAGAAATGCTCTCTAGGAGGATAAACAAGAAAGGCAGAATTGGTATATAGAAACCACATCGGAGCTTGCTTGTAAATGTCTTACAGAGACATTAACATAAAATTACACGACTTTAGGTGATAAAATCAGAAGGTCTTTGTGATTGATTGGCTACAGGGCAGGGCAAGCAAGAAAAACTGATTTTAGGACCTATGCCCATAATGAGGAAATGTAGGATGGCTCTTCTGATCTCTAGAATGTGCCAGAATGAATAACTCCAATGGGTATAAAACTTTCTATTTTTACATTACCCAAATATCCTTCCTTGTCCCCTTTTTCCAAGGTATGCCCAAGTAATAACAGTTATTAAGCAATGAAATCAAGAGAAGGGGACTTTTGCAAGGAGATTTCTTTGCTATCCCAGAAAAACAGGTAGTTTTCCCCTCCTTCAGGTGCTCAGAGCATTTTAACTTCTTTCCCTTGCATTACTTTTCATGATTAATAATATACATATATTAAACAGATCCTATGTGTACAGTTTTATGAATAAAGACAAATACATAAAAAGTGAAATGCATATCCCACTCAGACAATGAACATTTCCATCCCCTAGAATATACCCCTCTATTCCTTCCCAGAAAATCCCCACTCCCACCAAACCAGCCCCTGCTCTGATGCTTATTACCTTAGGTAGTTTCCACTGATCTAGACCTTCATATAAATGGAATCAGACAGCAGGAAATTTTTTACTTTTAGTTTCTTCACACAGCAAAATTCGGGGGGGCATTCGTGCTTTATTACCTGTATCGGTAGTTTAGGTAATGTATCTGGTTTATCTAGTTGCTTTTAAGATATTCTCCTCATTGTTTTTTTAGAAATGTGATTTAAGGGGTTTCTGGGTGGCACAGTCGGTTAAGTGTCCAACTCTTGGTTTAGGCTTAAGTCGTGATCTCGGGGTCTTGAGATCAAGCCCCACGTTGAGCTCCACACTCAGCGGAGAGTCTGCTTGAAGATTCTCTCTCTCTCCCTCTGCCCCTCACCCCAAAATAAACAAATAAATCTTTTTAAAAAAAGAAATGTGATTAAAATATGTCTTTGTGTGGTTTTCTTTGTATCTGTCGTACTTGGGATTGTGCTTCTTTGTTTATAAGTTTATAGTTTTCGTTAAATTTGGAAATTTTTCAGCCATTATTTTTTTTAATGTTTTCCACCTCCTCCCATTTCTGGGACTCCAATAATATGTACATGATATCTCCTGATACTATCCCGCAGGTCACTGAGGCTTTTAAAACGTTTAAGTCCTTCCTCCTCTCTGGGTTTCAGTCGGGATAGTTTCTACTGGTGTATCTTTAAGTTTACTGATCTTTTCCTTTGCACTGCCTAATCCTCTCTCTGTTCATGTCCATTTAGTGAATTTCTCATTTCAGATATTGTATTTTTAGGTCATAGAATTTTTATTTGGTTGGTTTTAAAGTAATTTTTATTTCTCTGCCAAGATTTCCCACATTCATTCATCTTTTCCTTTAAATCCTCGAATGTACTTCTTTTTTAAAAAAAGATTTATTTATTTGACAGAGAGAGAGAGAGAGAGTGAGCACAAGCAGGGGGAGCTGCAGGCAGAGCGAGAGAGAAGCAGGCTCCCCGCGGAGCAGGGCTGGATCCCAGGACCCCGGGATCATGAACTGGGCCGAAGGCAGACACTTAACCAACTGAGCCACCCAGGCGCCCCAAGAATGTACTTCTAATAGGACTTCTAAGCTCTTTGCTAATTTTCACATAGGTGTCATCTTTGCTTCTACTGATGCTTTTTGTCCTGATTATTTTCCTGTTCCTTTACATGTTTAATGTTTTAATTGTCTGCTGGATGCAACATTCTTGAGAGTCTGGATTGGTTTTGCTTCTGTTAGGATATGCAGATAGAAACCCTTTTGCGAGAGCTTGAGTAGCCCCAGTCCTAAGGCATGGCCTTTTTGAGGTCTGAGCTGAATGCATGAAGCAACGGACAAGGTCGTTCCACTCTAGCTGATTGGAACTCCCAGAATCCCCTCCAATCTCACAGTCCCCTCTAGACGCTTGATGATGCACTGTTTCATCCTGATAATGCACAGCTTGCTATTAGGTGGAAGGCTTTAGGGGCTCTTGTGAAGAAGGCTAGAGCTTTATTGAACAGCTTTGTTCTGCTTCGGTACCCTGACTCGAACATTCCAGTCTTTCTGGCTGCAAACTTGGATTTCTGTCCTCTGCTCAGAAACACAGCTGCTCCCTGGGTGAGTTTACTTCTCCATGCGGCCGTTCAGAGAGCGTCCCTGGCAGCACGCAGGGGTTGATGTGCCCACTTGCATGTTCTGTTCCTCTCAAGGATCATGGCTGTCCATTGACCCCAAAAAACCCTTTACCACATCCTTTTTTCTCCTGTCTTATACTTTTTGATGGCAGGAGGATACATTTGGTGCCTCTCACTTTGTCATGGTTGTAACTGTATTTGCCACCTTTATTTTATTTTTTTAAGATTTTATTTATTTATTTGGGAGAGAGAGAGTGAGAGAGACAGAGCATGAGAAAGGGTGAGGGGTAGAGGGAGAGGAAGAAGCAGACTTCCTGCTGAGCAGGGAGCCTGATGTGGGGCTCAATCCCAGGACTCCAAGGTCACGACCTGAGCTGAAGGCAGACGTTCAACAAACTGAGCCACCCAGGCACCCCATGCCACCTTTATTTTAAATACTTATGACATTTGTCTATAGTTATCAACATGGATCACTTCCCCAGAGGCTGAGTCCTCTTCAATTTTGCATCTTTAGCACTTGGCAAGCACCTTAAATGGCGCTGAGTGAAAGATTTTTAAATTAATATTATATACATTAAACATATGTAGCAATTCAAGTTCTGTTATGTGCTGTTCCAATTTGCAATTAGTATGTATAGTGAAGTTATGTAGTTATGTTATTTAAATGGCAGTTAACATTATGCTTAAAAAAATAGAGAATACGTACACACAGCTCAAAATACAGAATGTTTTTAAAAATGAAACTGAAAAATGTAAGTCTTGCTTACTTCCTTGTTCCCCAGACAACCAGTTCACCACTCCTGATACACGGTCAGTAGCCAGTTTCTTCTCTATCCTTCCAGAAGAATCCTAGGCATTTACAAACATATATACATATGAATTTTCTGCCACCTAAATTGTACTCTATAGATATTTTTCATACTAATGCTCATTTTAGTCACCGAAGTTGATATGCAGGTGCACCAACATTTATTCGAATATGCTTCTGTTGTAAGCCACTTAGGTGATTCCCAACTGTTTTCTAATACAAAGATGCTGTGAGGAATATCCTTGTTCATATGGCATGCCCCACATATGAGAGTACGTGTGAATAGAGAATACAGGTTGTGTTTTTTTTTAACAGATGCACAATAATTTGTGTGTGTGTGTGTGTGTGTGAGAGAGAGAGAGAGAGATTCTTTTGGAAACAAGTTTTCACATATGTAAGTATGAGGGCAGGTTATTATTCCATTCACAGTAACAAATACCATTAATTACTTTACTTCTTATGTGATTAGGAACCTTCGATTCAATCCCTTAAGTAAACTGATGTCTAAGAATTATGGGTGATACCACTGGAAGACCAAATAATAAAACAGTCCAGCACAGAAGTTCTGTGATCTGTTTCAAGTGATTTTATAATGCATGGAATACCCTTCTATTCCTCACTTAAAGATCACGTCTCTCAGAAATGTTTACACTCTGGCAAAAGTATATTTTTTCCCTCAACCTCTTTGAAAAACCGTGAGACCTGCAACAGATTTTTAACAGAAGGAAATGACCCCATTTCTTTATTTTCACCATGAGATCAGCGTATATAATCCACAGAACATTATCACTTATGAAATAGTTTATGATCCATCTAATTTTTGCCTTGTATATATTTTCACTTTGCTCTAGGAATTGAGGGAAAAGTTGGTGATCAGCTATAAGGCAGCACTGAGGTCCTAGGGAGACACTTTTAGTAAAAAGGTTATAGGTAGCTATTTCTTATCAGTGGTTGAAGCAGGATAAAAAATTTTAAATGTTTGATTCCTTAAAGCATTGCAATGTTAAGAAAGGCTTTTATGTATAAAAAAGATTGCCCCTTTAATGGAAAATTCAGATCATATCAAGGCAGTGTTTCTACTGAAATATCCCAAAAGTACGTGTATGTATGAACTATATACATTTTAGAAGAAAAGCATACATGGACATGAATTAATTAAAAACAGTAAAATAAATCCTATCCCATGTTCCAGAGCTTTGTGTGCCACGAGGTGCATATTTGTGATTTTAAAAAACAACAGCAACAACACTCACATTTAATGACCCCCATGATAAACAGAGAAAGGAATCAGCAGCTTCAAACTGTAGTAAAAAGGAAAAAACGTAACAGCTTGTCCTGGTGCATTCTGGCCACAAAGAGGGCATTTCCTTCTTCGGATCATCCAGACTAGCCTTTCCTAAAGTAAGATCCTGTATGTGGAGGACATCAGAGATTTCACTTCATGTGCAAATTGCATATTTATTTTCAGGTATTAGGAAACTATTACTAGCATACCATTTGAGATTTTGTTACAACTAAGCTCGAGCAAATGGTGTCATAGTCGATTAATTGAGACACAATTCATTTAGATCGAAACGGTAAGGACATAGAGATGCTAGTGTGAAAAATCACGGGAGCAGAGCTGAAATGAGGGACTCAGAGCCACCTGCTGGCTGCTGCCGTGACCTTCCTCTTGGATTTTGGTCTGGGGCTCTGCCCCCGCCCGTGAGGGCTTCAGGCCCGCACTCTGTGCTCTGTGAGCAGTGGTTTCTGTACCTTGGGCTCTGACGTGCCTTCCCCTTGTCCCCTGGCCCAGGCTTGGTCTGCCTTTATGCAGCAGCCCCTTCCTGGAGGAGTGCCAGGCCTCCTTGTTCCCCAGCAAGGACATGAGGCTGTGTCCCTGTCACACCCCAGGAGATTCCCAAACCTCTTTGAAAAAGGTTCTGGATTGGCAGCAAGGTCCCAGGCTCGGCCTCATCAAACTCAAAATGAGTCAAAGGCAATTCCCCTAATAAGACCTCTTCCCCTGAACTCCAGGCTTGTGGGTGTCTGACAACATCCAAGCTAATAAAATGCCAACAGATTTCTGGGGTAGAGGTATGAGGGGATGTTGTTGCTGTGTTTGGGGTTTTTTCTGTTCGTTTGTTTTGTTTTTTTTGTTTTGTTTTGTTTTGTTTGCAGTAACTTGAAGCTGACAGGATAGAAGTTCTGGACAAGGATGAGAGTCTGGGAACTCAGGAACAGAGGCTCAAGAAACACAACCAGCAGATGGAAACTGAGCAAGATGAGGTGACCATGATTGGGGCCCTGCGGCAGGTGATGCATGAGGCTGCCGTTGATCCAGATTAACGTGAGCTGAAGCCAACTTGACTTAGGTCAGAGCTCTAGACGTTCTCTCCCTCCTGGATGCATTTGGAGAAAAACAAGATAGAAAGCCATCCAGCCCAAAACTGAAGCTTGGAGAAGATATGAGCAAGTAGGCCCAGACAAGGTGAGCAGGCCCAGATAAGATGTCAGGGAGAAGCACCCAAAATCTATGAGAACAAACCAATGATTGGACAGGACTGCCCACTTTCAGCATAAGCAATGGGGGAAAAAAAAAATGCCAAGGGGACTGTGCAAATACATAACAAGAGGAAAGACAGAGTAAACCCTCTTCAGGTTGGAAAACACTAAATCCCATGAACAGAAGCGGTTTCTCCTGCATACACTGTGCTATGTAAGAACTTATAATAAGAAGAACTTAATAAAACAAGGGAGTAATAGATAATAAAACAACAGAGATGAGATGAAAAGGAGATTTCCGAGCAAAGAAAACAAATTAGAACTCCAAACCACACAATTTCAGATTTACATATTTCATATTTTTACATGAATTAGAAAAAGACTTGGCTGAAAGACAAGTTATCATTGTGGAGGGAAGTGACAGTGCATTCAGAGGAAAAAGACAAACCACTAAAGCAATCAGAGAGAATGGGTCAAAGATAACCCAACTCAAGAATAACCAGTGTGCCTGTGGTAAGATTTTAGCAAAGGGAGCTCACGACTCACTGAAATGACACAGAAAAACTTCTTTACAATGAACTGCATGGGTAGAGTGAAAATAGAAGCGATGAATACAAAGAAAAAGAAAAAAAAATTACACACAACAATCTATACAAAGCGTATCCAGGTTACCAAGTGACTAGATCTCACAAATGAAGACTTCTGGAGCTATGCTATTGGGACAAGTAAGTCCCAATCAGAAGCAAGAAATAAGGCTGACCTCAGGCTCTTCCACAACAGCATTCAATGTCAAAGGACAACAGACCAACATGTACAAAATTCTGAAGGGAAGACAGTGGGGCAGCCATGTCGTCATTCAAAAATAAAGCCTCCTTTGACCACGATGGAGTAACAGGGACCAGACTGGCCCTCCAGGCTTAAGAAATCAATAGAACAAGGTGTCTGGGTGGCTCAGTCGGTTAAGAGTCTGCCTTCCGCTCAGGTCATGATCTCAGGGTCTTGGAATCAAGTCCCGTGTGGGGCTCCCTGCTCAGCGGGGAGTCTGCTTCTCCCTTTCCCTCTACCCCTACCCCCTGCTCACGCTCTCTCTCTCTCTCTCAAATAAATAAATAAAATATTTAAATAAAATAAAATAAAAAGAAATCAATAAAATAGAAAATGATATACAAAGGAATGGTCTCTAGACACCTGGCATCAGGTAGCATAGGTCTGTGATTCCTGAGAGAAAAACAAACAAGAGGAGACTGACCACTACCCCAGGTAGTTTCCAAGGAAGAAGGGGAAGCATAAAGAGTCCAAAGAGAGGGAAATGAGAAACTGGGGAGGCAAATGCAACTAAAACTGGTGGTACAGTCCTGGTGGAGAGAGGGAGCTGCATAGGGATCCCTTGAATCTTTGGTTGAGTGCAGATCCACACCTGTAGGAGGAAGCTATCTGGGGCCAGCAAAAGACCCACTGGAAAACAGTGTGACAAACACTTCCTGAAGCTTATACAGAGCTGGGAAGAAAGACCTTGTAACATAGAATCCAGAAAGAGACCCACACAAATGAGGTCATCTGATTTTCAACAAAAATGCCAAGGCAATTCATTAGGAAATAAGCTTTTCATGACATCACACTTGAACAGTTGCACATCCACATGTATAAGGAGGAGCTTTAAACCTTACTTCATATTATATACAAAAAGTAACTCAAAATATGCAATAACCATAAATGTAAGAGCTCAAATGATAAAACTTCTAGAAGAAAACATAGAAGAAAACAAATCTTTGCAATCTTGGGCTAGAAAAATATTTTCTAAGTATCTCATTGGATCACAATTCATAAAATAGAAAGATTGGTAAATATAACTTCACCAAAATTTTAAAATTTTTCTCTCCAAAGAATAGTGTTAAGAAAATGGAAAGGTAAGCCAGAGACTGGGGGAAAACAGTTACAAAGCATGTATCTAATAAAGGACTTACATGCAGAAAACACAAAGGAAAGAACTCATAGAACTCAACAAGAAGATGAACCAAGTTAAGAAAATGGGCAAAAGATTTACATGGATACTACACCAAAGAAAGTATACAGGTGGCAAATAAGCACATAAAAAATGCTCAATTATTAATATTAGTAAAATGCAAATCAAAACCAGAGTGAGACACTACTAAGCACTCATTATAATGCCCAATTATAAGGGACTGATAACAGCAGGTGTTGGAGAAGATATGGAGCAACTGGAACCACCATGCTCATCGCTCGTGGGAATGCACGTTAGCACCACCCCTTTGGAAAACATTCCGTCAGCTTCTTCTAAAGTTAAATGCATTTACCATATGCCCCAGTAGTTTCTTTCCTTGTATCTATCCAAGAGAAAGGAAGGAAAATATCCACACAAAGACATGTACATAAATTTTCATAATATCATTATTCATAATAGGTGATAACTTGAATAAGTGTCCACCAATGGCTGAATGGATAACAAATTTGTGGGTATTCAGATGAATCTCAAAGCAAGCCAGATACAAAAAATTGCATACTGTAATTTATCATTTCTATGAAATTTTAGGAGCGGCAAAACTGTAGTGATCCAGAAAAGTAGATCACAGAATTATTGCAGAGGTAAAATGTATAGGCAATGCAATATTTCCTAAAAGAATGACCAAAATTTAAAACCTTAATAGTCAGCCTTTTCTAGCACTATAGACAAGAGTGCTTTCTCATGCATTGCTGATAGGATTATGAACTGGAGACCAATCTGAAGGCCAATTTGCGTCTGGTATAAAAAAATCCAAAAATGTTTATCTGAACCAGCAGTTCTTCTCCAGGAATTTATCCTGAGGCTATAATTAACAATCTGTAATCAGACAAGTTTATATGGGCAAAAAAAAAATAACAATACTCCAAATGTCCAAAATAGAACATCGTTAAATGAATGAGGGTAAATCCATAAAATGGAATAGCATCAAGTGACATCAAACGTTATAAACCTTTATAAAAGTGGCTTATAAATTGACTTGCACAGAAAATATCAATAAAATCCAAGAGTAGATATTGTGAGACTACATTCTCTTATCAAAATTACAGAAAAGTAAAAATAAATAACAAAAAATAGAAATATCATAAAATTATTTTACAAACTTATTCTTCAATAAGGAAGAAAAAAATTACAATATTAAGATGTTACATGTCAATTTATAAGACACTCTACATAAAACCTGTGGGATGTGGCCAAAGTCCTATACTGAAAGGAAAATTCAGTTTTAAATATTTTCATTATTAATCCCACAACAAAATAATTAAGGAAATAAAATATTTATTTCAGAAAATTTAGAAAGAGAAAAGCAAAATAAATGTTACAACAAAATAATTAAGGAAATAAAATATTTATTTCAGAAAATTTAGAAAGAGAAAAGCAAAATAAATGTAACAACAGAAATTCAATACTGACAGAAACGACTTTTAATGTTAAAAAAATAAACCGAGAAGAATGGAATATATGTAGAAAGGAGCAGAGAAAATGGAAATGGTTAATTCAGGTGACGCCCAGAGTCCTCATTGTCACCCTCCCCTCAGGGACTGTGAAATAACCATGTACCCTTATGGGGTACGTCACTTTTCCATTTTAAAGCAAGCTGGAGCTGGCTTGAATGTGTAGACAGCCTTATGACTTTAGAGTTGAGATACCAAATCCAGGAAGCACAATGTATAAGACTGAAATATTTGACTGATTACATAGACCTTTTTAACTTTACTCAGCAAAACATCCACAAAGATGTAAAAAAACAAAACCCCTACCAATATGTGAAATACAAACCACAAAATGAATATATAGACTTATACATATATATTTGTTAAATTAATATATATATATATATCTCTCACGTGGAGTTGACACAGGTTAATATTCTTACTGTACAATCATACATAAAAGAGCATCTCTATATAATAAATGAACCAACACTGTCAACAGAAACTTACGCAAACAAAAATACCAATGGACAATAAAAATATGAATATAAGTTAACCCTCAATGCTCCTTTTTTAGAAATCATACCAACAACCTATTTCTCCTCTCCCAGCTTGTGAAAGGTGAAAAGGATTTGTAGTAGTATGTGGTGATGGGGTTGTGGGAAAATAAGCTTTCTGCACAAAGTGCTGTTGGCCAGTGTTTAAACTGGTCCAAACTTTCTGCTGGTCTGCACGCACTTGTTGACTCAACAGTTCTGTGTGTAAGCATTCATCACAAAGAGACACCTGGAAAGACTTACAAAATTGAACATAGAAGAGGCATCATCACACACCATGGGTGCAGCAGTGAAAAAGTGCAAACAATTAAAATGTCCCCCCAAAAGATATGTCGAAGTAAATTATGATTACTTGGCACAATGGCAAACCTGATCGATTGGTGAATTGTCCCATGACAAATTGTGGAGATTTATGATAGCGCAATTTAGAGTTTAACATAAAGTAGAACTTGGTTTTAATATGAATGTAGGCATAGACATAAAGACGTGGGGATAAAAGTCTCTGCCCAAGTATGAACAGAATTACTCCTTCTAGGGTGATTTTTTAATTATATTTGCTTTTGTCTTTATTTTCGTTAGTTCTATTTGATATATTTTTTGTAATGAGCATATCTCATCTTCCTATCATGATACAAAATTATTTCACTCTGGAAAATGGGCTCAGCGACGCCTGGGTGGCTCAGTTAAGCATCTGCCTTCGACTCAGGTCATGATCCCAGGGTCCTGGGATCGAGTCCTGCATCAGGCTCCTTGCCCAGCGGGAGCCTGTTTCTCCCTCCGCCCGCCGCTAGCCCCTGCTCTCTCTCTCTGACAAATAAATAAAATCTTAAAAAAAAGAAAATGGGCTCAAAGGAAATAACTACTGAAATAACTATTTAAAAATGTAGTCAAAATACTTACTTGGAAAAAAATCTGTTTTCCCAATAATATACAATGTTGTGAAGATAGAGTAAAACACACCTATTCAACTGTGTAAAGTTGGGTGGTCAGATCCATAAGAATTTTTCTAAAGAGCAGCTGAGCAAGGCATAGCAACAGCGTCAGCAAAAGTTCATATGCTTTGACTCACTTCCAGAAATCCAAGCCAGGAAATACCCAGAATATGGACAAGGGTTATGTAGAAGGATTTCATGCACGTTTTTTTTTTTAAATCATGAATTAAAAATCATCGTATGTCTCCAATAACTCATTTAACAAATATTTGCTGAGTTTCTGCTCTTTGACAGACCCTGGGGTCTAGTGGTCAGCAAAACAAACATGTCCCACCTCCTGAAGCCCATAGTCCAGTTCCTCTAATGGGAAAGACAGATGACCGACTCATTCCACCAAACATAAGTTAGGTGCTATTCAAGAAAAGTACGGGGCACAAATGTGCATATACGCTATTACTTTATAATCAAAGAATATGATAAAAAGAGGAATATAAACATGTTGTGAACATCTATTTACTATCTTGAGAAGGGATGTACTTGCCAGATGGAGGAGTGTCTCTGAGAGACAGACAGAAAGGATCATTTGTAAACCATTAGCCACTCAACAGGGAGGAAGGAGAGGCGGCATAAAGACCTAATGCAAGAATGTTCAGAACCATTTCCATCAGAACACTAAGGACAAATAAAGATGTACCCTCTCAAGTTATAATTTAAATAATGTGCAAATATGATCTAGTTTGGAGGAGGAAATTTGAAAGGTACACCTCTCTAGTAAGGTCTAAAAGTAAGGAGGTTGTCAACTTTGCTCTTTTCATTTCAAAGTGTTTTCAGCAAACGCTTAATCTTCTTAGCATTCCTTTTTGAACCGTTGTTAGGGTCGAGTCCTTAACAGGTAAAGCAAGTCCATGTTGTTGGTTGCTAGAACAACACTGTGGGAGGACAGGCCCTCATGTGTTAGGGATTCTAGTCCTGACATGGTAGGCTGAACTTGCTTCGAGGGCACGTGACAAAGAGTTATAAATTAATTGTGTGATGGAGGAAGTCCTTAGGAATACCGTGCCTGCCCCTTGTTTCTGCTGGTTGGCGGTCACCATGGCAACCCCTAACTGCAGACCAAAGTTCAGCCACTGTAAATCTTTATGACCATACTCATAGTCCAATGTTCCTTGGGGCATTTTGTCCCTTGAAGAGCTAGCTTTTATATTTTACAAGAACTGTTCATTCGGACTCCTTTTCTAAATACTGGACTCCAAATGATAAGGTCCAAACTTAGTACAAAAAATCATTGCTTTCTGTGTTAACCATAGGACCCCTACTTTCCTGAGAAGATGCCTACGACGAAGAAAACACTGATGTTCTTATCGAGCTTTTTCACAAGCTTTGGGGCGTTCATCGTAGTCTGCTCTATGCTTGGGACCCAAGAATGGGTCAGCAGCAGAATAGCCATCAGTGACTCTTCTTCAAACGGTACTCTTGTTGTCGTCTATGGACTCTTTCGTGGTAACAGTCGTCAGGAATTCAGTCATGGACTTGAGGAATCAAAGAAGGACTTTGGAGGTAAATGAGAAATTAATTTGAATGGGTATAGCGAGATTGCATTAACTGGGTAAGACTCATGTCATCCTCTATTTGGGCCAAATAACTGTACAAAAATGATTTCCTTGTAAGCTCTGAGATGGCTTGTAGATATGAACATATATTTTTAATTTTGAAAATTATTATTTTAGCTTCCTCGGTTCTGGTTGTGTCTGTTAGCACCACAGTCTAAATAATTCTGGCAGAGGCTCTGTTGAAGCAGCATTACCAAGTTTACTGACAAGTAAATAATTAAGTAAGTATGTCTAGCAGGAATACGGTATCCAACATAGGGGGATAGTAGGAACGGTATTTTTAATTGTATTGACTGCAGATTTTTATTCATTTTTAAAGATTTTATTTATGTATTTGAGAGAGAGAGAGAGAGAGTGAGTGAGAGAAAGACAGCATGAGTGGGGTGAGGGGCAAAGGGAGAAGCAGATTCCCTGCCAAGCAGGGAGCCCAACGCGGGGCTTAATCCCAGGACTCCAAGATCATGACCTGAGCAGAAGGCAGATGCTTAACTGACTGAGCCACCCAGGCGCCCCTAAAAGCAACATTTGTAAATTATTTAGCACCTGGGATGGACTCTGCATCGAGCAGTGTTGCATGCAGGTAGACAGGCATTATCAGCCGTGACTCGGCCATTCCCCGCTGACTTAGAAATGTGCATCATTTTCTACCTCATACAAATGTAGTATTTAGTTTGAGTTGAACCTTAAACCCTGAACAACATAGTTCTATCTCCAAGTTATGAAATTTATCTCTTAGACATTAGCAAAAGCAACGTCTCTTCCAGTGGTCCAGTAACATTACACGCCTCCTCCAGTCCCGGCCTCAGCATCTCAGGAAAGCGAGGAATATTCCCTCTGCAGCAACCCGAAACTAAGACTTTCAAACATGCAGTCACACATTCAGTATGTGAATAGCATTTTCAAAACCAGAATGTGTACCAGTTCCTGAGCCTCCAGACACACTGAAAAATTTTTAAATATGAGATAACAGCCGGTGAATTTTTTGATTTTCATGCTGTCTGTTTGGAACCAGTTGGTTCCCATCTGAGAGACAGGGCTTCAGTGAGAGCCCTGATTACCTGTATCAGGAAAGCCGGGGAGGCCAGGGCAGGTCCGAGCCTGACTCTAAAGCCCTGTGTGAGGGAGGTGAGTGGGATGGTGTGGAGATCGCAGGGAGAGGCGTAGTCTAGAACAACCCTGAGGGCACAGGGCCAAGTGGGCACCACGGCGCCATATGGCAGCGTGAAGGAGGCTCACTATTTGCATTTGTTTTGCCTGCGTCTCTGCTTTTATTCTTTGTAACCACAGAGCTATGGTCAACTTTCTCAAGTCACTGCCCAGCGTCCAGGTGCTGTAGATCAGCCGCCCCCCAGTCAGAGAGAGTGCAGCACAATTGCTCTGCTGATGTCTGCTGAGGGCCCCCCAGAGCCTAGGGGGTGTTCACTGCTGAGGGTTTTAGCGATCACTGGACTTGGAACATTTGTAAACGGTTCTCCAAGGTAGGGGAAAGTCACGTAACTGGAACGTATATCATGGCGTTCAGCTGCTGCAGACCCATGGATGTTTTCCCTTGAGAGCAGAACTGGAGACCGAGCATAGCTGTTGCCCAGCTGGTTTCTCGGGACCACATGGGGCTCATCTCAAATCAGAAACCAATCGCTGGCAGCAAAATAAAATCTGTATAAATGCCACTTCCTTCCCCAGCAGTGATGCATCAACTTTTCCATTTAAGACGTTAACATTATCAGCTTCTTGCCCAGGATGAGGTCACACTGAAAATCTCCAAAGAGGGGTGAATATTGCAAAGCTCGCCTGTATTTCTGCCTAGGACTTATCACATTGTGCCAATTTGGGCTGTAGATTTTGAGATGACAACACAGTACGAAGTGACAATGGCTGATTTCAACACACCAAAAGAATCCAGCCGCCAATAGGTCTACTGGTAGGGAAGATAATCCGTCAAGCCTGGCAAGGAAACTCTCCAATACGTGACTAGATTATGTGGCCGGCTCAGCCCAACAGGAGATCTACTAGCTTCATCTGGTGGCCTCTCGGTTTGTCCAATATCCAGATGAAAATTACAGTCCTTGTGTCCACCAGTAAGCACTTTGCTTTTGCTACTCCAAAAGTTCTGGATATTGAATTTCAGTCCAAAACACTTCCCTGAGCAGCTTCTCCGTGAGGGAGGGGCTGGGACACCGAGAGACACTGCACGTGGCTCCTGGGCTTGGTGAACTCGCCATTGCTTCTATCTAGAGAAAGGCCCCCGTCAGTTAACTCAGGCAGTGCAGGTCGCTATGACAGCAAGAGGAAGTTGCACCCAATCTGCCCGCCCGCACCCCTCCCCCAGGTCTCTTTTCTCCATCTACCCCGTTTGTTTTTAGGGGACTCAAAATTGCACTATCGGCCCAAGCTAAAAAATAATTAGAACGGTAAATCTGCTGCAAAAATCAATTAATTGCAAGGAGACAAACCAATGAGGCTTATTTCTTCCTTAGTACTCCTACTCACCAACCCCACCCCCCATATTCTTACACTTTTCCGAGGAGAAGCGACTTACTATTTGTCCCCAGAGACATGGCCACGTTGGGTGATGGAGTTTAACAGGGCAGAAAATGCACTCCCCCTCCTTCTCCGTGAGAGAACCCAGATAAATTTCCCAGAGGCTGGGCATGACAGCTGCGACTTCTTGGAAGACCTCAAGGGCTCAGCTTGTCAGGGGTATACTGTGGTCCATGGGTTGAGGAGTCTACCGGGTAAGGCTCCCTGATGACCAGGTGTCCGAGGAGAGGGTGCGGGCAGTTCCTGACCACCCACAAAGCCACGCCTCAAGGTCTGAGGACTGATGGGAAACCAGAGCTAGGAAGACCCTATGGCGAGGGCCTCCTGAAGGGTTAAATCTCCATGCACAGAAAGCCCGGTGTCCACATGACCCATTTCTGTACACTGCCCACCGCCCCCAGCACATTTTCTGCCTCCCAGCTGTGGGAGCGATGGCCTCTTTCCTGAGGTTGCCAGAATCCGGGCAATTAGTTCCAATTGTGAGGTGGTTTTCCTGATTCCAACGCTTGGCCCTGAAAAAGAAGAGGAAAGAACGGAATGTATTTGCTAATTTTGTAGGCCGAGAGGAGCTGTCAGATGCTGGGGGTGCTTATTCTATTTCATTCTTGCCAACTTTCCCTGAATTTCCAGCTTTCATTGTCTGAGTTCTGAGCCAGGAGGGGGCTGAGGGATATGGCTGTCATACCTGTGAGGCAGGAAATTCAGATGCTGAAATAGAATTTTAAAAGATGGCAGTTAAAATTAAGATAAATTGTTCCATTAATACAAAGAAAAGTATGAGTCAGTAGGCTCCAAATTGATGCCCTTTTGAAAAATCGTGTCTGTTAGATCTTACCAACAGTCAAAAACAAAACCTAACCTAATTGTCACTTTCTAGTTTACTCTGAAAAAGTGCAACATTCACCATTTGCAAATGAACATCCATTTACAGCTTTTAATAAGTGTATAAAGCAGAAATACTCTCCAGGGCACGCCAGAGGTGACATTCTCCCCCACACTGAAATGTCTATTTTTTAGTTAAGTATCCAAATTATTTCTTACTGGCTAAACGC
>NC_138374.1:4231330-4276279 GCF_054177405.1 Leptonychotes weddellii
AGTAGATTCTGAGTTGCTCCAGAGGAAGCAGAAGGACTCCGGGCAAAAGTCATAGAGACGCATGTTTGGGCCCAACACAATGAAGAGCTTTTGTTTATTTATTTGTGCGTTGTCGTTTTTTTTAAGTCTAAATTTTAGTTAGTTAACATACAGAGCAATGTCGGTTTCTGGAGTAGAACTCAGTGATTCATCACTTCCCTATGACACCAGTGAAGAGCTTTTAAATAATGAAGGCGACACGGCATGAAAAGGACCACCTTGCAAAGAGTGAGCCCCTTGCTGCCAGGACACACGTCAGGAGCAGGCTTGGCTGCTCCTTCCCTGGCACGCACCACGTCCTGGGGCCCCTCCAGTTCTCAGGGATCTCGTTTTTTGGAGCACTCTGGTTCAGAGAGCGAGATAAGGAGCCCCCAAGTCCTCAAACGATATCTTTCCTGGCTTTTCTGGTTTCTGTTCTTGAAAGCTGCTATGTGACAAGGCTGGGAGTGGCTCCCCGCTCTCTCCCAGGGGCCTGGGAAACAGGAATGGAAAGAAGAAGATTTTTACTTTCTCTTACCAGACCTCCCCAACCCATCATGGTTCTTACATCTCACAATTCCCAGTGACTTTGTTGGCATCTTACAATGAACTCTGAAATCTTTTTCCCAGATTACTTTTTCTGTATATCATTGTGGCTTTCACAGAACATCCTGGTAAACACTTTATTTAATGTGGTGGCAATCACCTAAGGCCCTAAAACACACCCGCAGCCTTTGGGGATGTTTTATAAATGCGTGGCTGGAGTTACAGGTAAGTGTGGGGACAGCATGCCTCTGGGGTCTGGTCATTTTGTGTTGTAAACAAAGGAGCAAGCGGGGAAACAGATTCATAGGGACAGTGGCTGGTTGTGGTTAGAAACAGGAGGATGGCAAAAGCAGGAACTCATGGCTAATGGCCCAGGGCATCTGTGTTTCATTTGGCACGAATGCATATCCATGTCTGGAGCTCCTTTGCACTTAAGAAAAATGCACATTTTATAAAATGTTGTGTGAGCTCAGAGGAATTGAGCTTGGGAAGAATTCTGATGGCTTACCCAGGGGTCACCTTTTGCATTTAAGCCACATGGGCACTGGGTCCTCTCTAGCTCCAGGGAAGTGACGTCGAGAAGTGTGGTCGACACCTCGGTTGTACCCACACCAGTCTTCTGCCTGTCCCCAAGGCCATCTTTGCCTCCCAGCTACCTGGTCACCTCCATCAGCCCCTCCCCTCCTGGCCTTCTGTGTAATGGGCTCACCTCTGAAATCTCTGGGTGTGCCAGATCTTCTCGGTCACAGGTTTTCAGTAAGTGTCCCCAAGCGGAAGCATAGTAGTGCTCCGAGCAAGAGAACACCGTCCATGAGGAGGTGATGCCTGCTGTCAGGCATCTGAGGCCGGAATGCCCTGAGGAGGGGTATCCAGCCCTGCCGCAGCTTATCAAGGAGGGCACCCTCTTTTCTCGGGGAAATTAAAATTGGGCTGGATAGCCAGTTATCCAAAGTCCTGTGGTTGCACACATGCAAGCAGGGAATGAGGATCCCGAGGAGCCACCCCTTCCTCCTGGTGCACACCTGAGAGGTGCCCCCTGCAATTCCTACCCCCAGTGCCCGAGAGGAGAGAGTGCGGGGGACTGCCAGGGTGTGGGTGGTGTAGCCCTCGGGTCTACGGCTGGTGTTTGCTTTTTGTGTGACGTGCTTACCACACACTGCTTTAGTTTTAGAGAAATTGAACAATTCTTCCCAAAGAACGCTGCATTTGGTGGTTATCCTGTTCCTGGTCCTCAGCCTGTGCACTTCGCTGCTCAGCTCTGGGCTTACCTTCTACAACAGCATCAGCAGCCCCTATCAGACGTTCTTGGGGCCAGTGGGCGTGTACACCGGGAGTGGACTTGGTGGTGAGTATCCCCGGGGACACCGGGCACTCTGCTGACAAGCACGACCTCTGTGTCTCTGTCTCTCTGGTGCTCCGTCCCACGCAAGAACACACGCGATCCCAGGGGACCCGTGGAAATTAGGCAGACCTAGTATGTGCCCAGTTGTGTGCTGGGGCCCGGGGTTTATATCTGTAAACCTACAGAATTTATGAAGCATCTTGGAAATAAAATTGTTTTAAATGCCCTGGTAGAGAGACAAGGAGTGACATGTGGACAGGGTGTTAGCTGTTGAAATATGTAACATAAGCCAGTCTTTGCTATTGAGTATCAAACGTAAGGAGTTAAACACAATGCTCCTAAATGGACAAAACAGACTGTTGACAACAAAACTCCTGCTATGTGCTTAACTCCGAATTAGGTTCCATATAACGTACGGAAGTACACACACACACACACACACACACGTGTGTGCACATGCATGCACACATTTGTGTACATACACAAACACACACATACACACATGTACACACACACGCACACACTTATTTACTCTCCTCACCTCCAAATAACAGTCAGTGTGGGCTAAAATCCAAACATGACACATCTGTATGACTGTCCCACAGAGGACCACAAAGAAGGTCATTTAGAGACTCTGGGGTCAACACCCTTCTTGTGGGTGACCTGTGAGCTCCCGGTGATTCTGTAGGGTGTGGCTAGGTCACTTTGTTTGTGTATTGTCAACGTTGGGGTCGGGGTGCAGCTCAGATGGGAAGCAGATCCCAGCTTTGGTCACAGTATGTGTGGCTCTCACTGGGGCTTCTCGAGGCTCGGCAGCCACTGCGAATGCCCAGGACGGCTGCCAGCCGGCCCATGCCGTCAGAACTCTGATTCCCTTCGGTGCTTGTCTCTTGATTTTCCCAACGCTCTCTCTGGTGTTAAGCAGCGAGCTGGTCCCCTTAGAGGCAGGATGGCTGCCAGCAACCTCAGGAGAAAGGACCTCTTTTCCCCCAAATCTGACTCTCCCTAAAATTTTCCTTCCCCACCCCTGGAGCAATCTCCATGGCCACCAGTGGAGTTGAACTCACCGGCTGCCCCACCCAATGTCTGGGATACCTGATCCCTTGGGGCTGGGGCTGGGGGCAGCTCCAAGAGGAAAATCAGGTGCCAGTTCCAAAGGAGGTTTGGATGTGGGGCCGCAGGGACAAGACGGGGACCACATCGCCATGCTACGGCCCATGGGGCTCAAAGCCCATTGCTTCATCAAGCCTGTTTCTGCAAGGTTGGTGTTTCCAGCTCTTTGTCTCCACAGTTGAGGATAAGCTGACTTTGCACCTGGCAGAGGCCATTGCGTGTTTGTGGAGGAAAACATGAAAAACACAGGGCCTGTGGCCTTCCCCTCAATCCCCGCCTACTTCTAACAACAAAGAATCCTCTGACAGGGAGAGAGCTCCTGCGGCATTCCTTTCCGGCTTGGGGCAAGTTCTAACACACAGAAGGGGCTGTCAGGTGGGCAGAGAAACAACCCGAGACATGGATGTGTAAGGAGGAGGTCTGCATTCTGGCAGGGGTCACAGGGAGATCTTTGTGGCTTTGGGCTTCACGTCCGGCCTCCTCTGAATGCCCCTCCTGGCCTCTTGATCCCAGTGCTCTGGGAAGCCAGACTTTGGCCCTGAGTTTGCCTCTGGGGACTCCCAATCTTCACATGAGCTTTGAATGTGCAGAACGTAGTGGAAACTCTAGGTGAGGCTCGGCCTGCAGAAGGCTTTTATGCACAAACATGCCATTGACATATCCTTGCTTTGGGTCATCTTGGCAGGAGACTTGGTCCCCTTGGTCTCTTGAGCCAGAGGGAAGTGCCGCGAATCCCCATTGAGGCTGGATTTGAACAAACTCCCCTTGGCTGCAAGGAAGAGGACCTGGGCTTCCTAGCGTGGTTTGTGGCTTGGAAGGAACAGGAGCAGATTCTGCTTGGAGGAAAACACAGCAGCATCGCAACCTCCCAGGCTCCTGTGCCCTCTGACCCCAGCCTGCCCTTCGCCCCCACAGCGGCCTGGCATGGCCCGACCCTGACCACAGGGGATATAACTGTGGACTGAGAGAATGTCGGGGCCTGACAGAACTTTGCAGATTGTTTGATCCTTAGCCCTGAAGCCCAGAGAGCAGAAAGTGATGGGGCAAGTCACATGGCCTGGTGGGGACAGGCCAGGTCTGGAGCTCCCCCTGCTACCACAGGGCCCCCTTCACCCCACTGCAAATCCCCTGCCTCAGAGAGCCGGGGACGCAGACAGGGAGCGGCAGCTCCTTCCTGCCGGGGCTCAGGTCTGCACATGTCAGCAGCGGCCCCTTCCCGATTCAAATCAAAGCCAAGCCCGTCCCACTGCAGAGAAAAGTGTGTGACCCTGTGTTCACCCTGCCTCTTTGTGACTAAGCTTTTATAAGAAATTTCACAAGGGCATAATGAAGGATAATTAGGGAGTGTGAGACGTGTAGAGCTTCAGAGGAGGGGGCTCTTGTATGTCCAAATTACTGAGAAGTAAAACCATCACGCTGAGCATGAAAGTCCATCATCAAGGACAGTCCAAGCGTTCTCCTCACACAAAAGCCCTCAAGTCAGGGCCTTTGGAGGACTGGGAAAAGTTTCTGGGTGTGGGCTATGGCCAGGACACGTTGACCCCAGAACGTCTGTCTAGTTGTGGATAAATATTCTCAGAGATGGGCAACCATTCCCTCCGTCAGTCTTGGAACATTCCATCAGCTCAGAGAGCATCCCACACCCTCTGGCCTCTGCCACCTCCCCACTCCCAGCCCAGCCCCATTCCAACCAACCACGAATCTACTCTTGGCCTTGGTCAGGCTGATTCCCTTTGGAAAGTGAAGAATGAGGTCCAGAGAAGCACACAAATCACCCAGGGCTGCGTGGCTGGAGCCTTGGAACCTGGCTCTCTCCGACTCCAGAACTCTGTTCTTCAACTGGGCCAAGGTGGCTGTCCAAAGTCACTACCAAGACACACTCTCCAGGGGAGGACATTTGTGAAGAATAAAAAAGGGAAGAGAAGACCATTAACAAGTTCTCTTCTCACATGAGTTTAGCCAGGAGACCCTTCCTGGTTAAACACCATACTCCACTGCAAGCAGAATGAAAGCCCAGCCTCTGAGCCAGTGTCTGAGGCTCTCCGGGGTGGTCTCTTCCTCTGTAGTCGGTGCTCAGGATCCTCAGAGCAGCTCCCCATGGGCCGGGTCCTGTCTCGAGGTCCCGGGGGCTCCGGGCTCCCTGGCCCCCGTGTGTCTTCGTGTAGACTGCCTCTTCTGTTTGCAATGCTCTGTCCTTCGCGTCCTTGTCATCCATCCAGTCCTCTCTAGAAAGCTTGACTCTCCTGCCTGCTCATTCTCTGGTTCATTCCACATATCTCTGCCTGCACCGGCCAAGGGAGGGGTCCTCAACAGGCCCTTCGGAAAGGACTTGAACCGAATTTTCGCCCTTGGCCGGACGCTGCCCTCAGTCTTTAGCGGTTCGTGCCTAGAATCTAGCTCAGGTCTTACACTTCTTTTACATTCCAGTACCTAGAAGACTGTAAGCCCCCCCTCCCCGTGTACATGTTCCATACATACCCACAGAGCACAGGTTCCATTAAGAAAGAAAGTGACATTTAAAAAGGCATCACCGTATCATTTATGAGACTGAATCTTCTTTCCAGCCTTCTTCATTTTCGTGGCCATGATACTGTTTGTGGGGAACACACAACCCAACCATCTCTCGGAAGCCCTGGCCCAGACGCTGTACCAGCAATATCCAGCAGCTGCCTACGGAAGAACGACCCACAGCTACGGTTACTCGTTTTGGCTAGCGCTGCTTGTCATTCTTCTAAGTATTGTCTCTGTGGTCATCATTGTTTTCTACCAGAAGGCCAGATACCAGCGAAAGCAGGAGCAGAGAAAGCCCATGGAATACGCTCCAAGAGATGGAATTTTATTCTGAATTTGATGTTATATTATTTTGTTATTAGGTCTATTCTATTGTACATCAGCTCCCAAGCAGTGACTGGCTCACTTGTCTGGGCAATCAGCAAGGTTAAGTGCGGCTCTGGCTGACTGTCATTTTGTGATAGTTTTGTATCTCATGACACTCCATGAATGATGTCACATTGCAAAGGGTTCTTCCCACTAAGGTGGGGACGACGAAGGGGAAATCTCTCCAGTCCACGCAGTGTTCAAAGTGGTAGAATGATTACGAGACTATGGACCCTCCCGACCCCGGTTTCACTCTCTAAGACAATAAAGGTTTGTGGTATGCACTTTTCCTTTAAGTAGCTCAAAGCACGTTAGCACCTGGGATCTCCTTCTCCTTAGGAGGGACCAGGTATTTTTATTCCACTGTATGACTGAAGACTTCCAGGTACAGAGAGATTCAGAACTCGTCTTTCCAGGACCAGGTATTGGAGGCAAAAGGTGGGCAAAAGTTTGGAATAAATGCCCTGGTCCTGTGGACCCCTGGTTGCTGACATAATTCAAACCCAGTAGTGGGTAGAAGTGCTGATATATGACCTTCAGACCCATTTTTGAGGTTCCAAGGGGCAGTTTTTGTATGGAAGAGACTAGGAAGTGAGAAGATTTAAGAAAGATAAAAATTATAGTCCTATAGCCTCCACACTAGGGAGGCCAAATGTATTTTTGGTTTAAAAGGATTGTGGTGAATTAGTCAAAAGGGAAATGTAACTTTGCAAGAAGTTCTAGGAACCAACCCTTTGCTGTTGACAAAGTATAGTTGGTCGGATGTGAGTGGATCAGCCATCAGCGGATTCCGGCCCAGCCAGAGGGTAGGAAATGGCCTAGAGCACTGGGCTTGCAGGCATTTCCAGAGTGAAGTCTGGGCAGATGGAGAACACAGATGTTGGGTTGCCCTCTAAGACCGGGTGGGTAAAATTGGTTCACAGACTCAAAAGAACACAATGGGCCACCAGGAGATTTTTGAAAAGATTCAGAATGGATTAGACCCACTTTGCCAGTAGGATATTCTTCCAGAAAATCCCTTTGAAGATCTTTTGGGCTTGAATATCCCACAAGTCAGCCAGGTTTCACATTGACAGGATTCTTAAATAATGACCCGACATGTCTTGATTGAACCAAAGTCAAATGGAGCAGAAATTTAGTGTAATTTACACTCTTAGTGTAATTTACAAAGCAGTAACTCTTTGGACAGAAAGATCTGCTTTATGAAGCTATTAGGGATTCACGACCTTCTTATCTACTATTTTTTAACAATCTGTCTTAGAGTTAATATTTTTCATTCAAGAAACGCCCATTGAATACCTATGATGCGATTTGCAGTGTGCTAACGCGGGTTCCTTCCATGGCAGAGCTTACTGTGGAGAAGTCAAGACAGGCATTCCAAGAGCAGCTGTTAAATTTCACATAAAACAGGGACTTAGTCACCAGACTGTGCTCATCCTCTGAAGGTCAGTCCTCTATAACCACCCACCCCAAAGTCAAGGTTACTCTAACAAATTAACTTACTGTGAAACTTTGAAGATATTAAAATTATGATTCTCATGAAAAAAGTTCTAAATTCTTAGACGCTAAAAACATTGTTGTTCTTCGAAGTTTGCATTTTATATCAGATTTTGATAATGTGGACAAGTAATGGAAAAAGAAACGGGTATGGGTGACAAATCCATGCAAATGATCGCCGAGTAGGCAGGTGCTCACACCCCGTGTTAGTGCAAAGGACACTACAGGATATAAAGACTGCGCGTACTCACCTCAGAGTTTGAGCAGCACCTGGTTTCTTTAGGGGACAAACTATCTCTATCCTTATATCACAGATGACCTTTAAGGAACCATTCAGAACAGGAATCTGATATGGGGAAGTACGTTCAACAGTTCTGGAGATGAACAGCTTGACTGACTCTTACCGTGTCTGAAGGTAGACGCTAATGACACTGTGTATGTGTGTATTCCCTAGAAATCCTGTTAAGGAAGAACAAAGTTTGCAGACCACTCACAGACATAGATGTGATTTGCTGTTCTAAAATTACTTCATAAACACGCATTACATTTGTTGTAGTGGAACCACACGAAACACCATTTTCGAAGTCTGAGCTATTCTGTGGAATTAGAAGTTTGAGCGGTCATAATACGACCCCTTAATTAACCCATGTGGTCTTATTTACGATGAGCTGGGTGACAAAGTTCATCCACATCTGCAAAATAAACAAATCATATAGAATATCGTACTCTTCAATTTTACAAGAACACAGGGTCTATGATGATAATTTTAGGGAAATTCATTCTTTACACTAATGTCCACGTGACTAGTGCCCCCCTCCCTCCCCAGTGAGCTGATGTTTGCAAAGTACGATGGGAGCCAGGGATACCCTCCAGGTACGCTTTGCTATCACTATTATAATTTTATTTGATCATCTCAACAAACCCTGTGGATTAAGCAGGGCAGGAAGAATTGTCTCCTTGGATATGACACTTTTCAGGGTCTCCATAGCGCTCCAGCAGCCAGCCCCGCACAGCCATACAGTAGTAGTACTCCTGTGAATGCCACGTGGCCATATATATAGGCAGACCTACCAGCGGCCTTGCGTCCTCTGGGGCAGCTCGGGCTCTTGGAAGCCCCGGGAGCGTGCAGATGCTGCAGAGGGCAGGCAGGCGCCAAGCAAGCTCCAGAGCGGGCTCTCCTGCCTGTACCTCGCCCGCCCAGTGACCCTCTCCCTCCTTCACTGAAACCCGCCACCGAGTGCAGACGGGGAGCCGGGTTCTTATTTGCCTGATCCGATGTCTTTCTGCAGCCTGAATAAGGATGGGGCACAGTTGCCTGATCTGATGTCTTTCTGCAGCCTGAATAAGGATGTGGGCATGGCGTGTGTGGAACAGATGGTTCAGAGGCAGGAGCCTTTCTGATTCTGAAATTGCAGCTCAGAGAGACTGGTCCTTCGTCTCTGAGCCACACTGTGCTCTCCTGACCTCGGCACCCCGCACCCCCCCACCCCTGTGGGGGGGGCGGTGGGCACATCAATCCTTCAGCCCGGGGTGTGGAAGGCAGATTCCCTCCAGAGCAGCCCTGTTCCCCGTCCTCACCCCCAAACACCCCACCACCCGGGACGCGGAGATGCAGCTAGAAGCTCCATTTGCAAACTGCTCTGGGATCTCAGAGCCGGCCATGTCACGGCCCCTTCTGAGCCTCTGTTTGCTTTCCCATGACTAAAAAATAAAACGTAGATAATAGAAATGACAATTAGTGTAGGATAGAGAGGGAATTCTGGAGTCAGGCTGCCCGGGGTGGAGAAGCTACTTAACCTCCGAGAGCCTCATTGTAATCACCCGTGAGGTGGGTTGACAAAAGCAGGATTGGCTCTCAGGTTATGGGAAGGGACCCTGCCGAGGCGAGCAAAGGGCTCCTGGCCCTGGAGACCTGGCGGCCACCCTCCTCTGTCACAGACCCTTCCTACGTAAACACTGTAATCAGATCTCAAGGCGAGACATGCCACCACCCTTAGCTGCTGCAGGCCACATAATTTGTTTGCTTTGTAAATGAGCAAGCAGCAAACCCCTTAGACCCAGGGAAGTTAATAAACTTGACCAAGCATCCGAAGCTGGCAAGTGGCAAAGCAGAAGTCGAAGCAGGCCTTGGACGCTTATTTGTTTTTGCCTATATTTGACTCAGTTCCACAAGCGTTGTTTGCATCAGGCTGGCGGCCCAGGCCTGTGGGGTGGGGGTGGGGGTGGGGCGCACGGGGACGACAGTGGGCAAGGAGCGTGGTCCCCACAGAAAGTGTGGCCTCCTGGGTGTGCCTGGCACATTTCGCCGCATGTGTGAGTCTCACGGTGGCTCTCGTTCCCTCAGAACCAAAAGGAGCGCCAGGCTCAAGCAGAGGGTGCTAACCTTCAGCCGGGCTGGGTGCTAACCTGAGCTGGAGAGGGTGGGGTCTTAGTGAAAGGACACACCAGAGAAGCCGGCACATCCTGTGGCCAAGGGACTTTGTGCTCCTAAAAATAGAAAGAGGGTCCGATTACTCATGATGCCCAGGGTCACTGGCTGACTAAGGCTGTGCTCAGGGAGGAATTGAGATACGTGGGAAGCCTGACACATTACATGCCCCGAGTGGGAGGCCCCGAAGAATGCCCAGATTCTGTTCCTGTTCCGCATGCTCTTCCCACTGTGTGTTCTCACCCCGCCCAGACACTGAAGATGAATTTCGCCGGCAGAGATTCCGACAACATCCTAGCTCCTGCTACAAGGAATTCGTGTTTGTGAAGGGCTTCAGATCGCAGCGAAAGCTTTCTTTTCAAAATGTTTCATTGTTTCGTAGGAAAGAAAAATGTAGATAGAAGTGCATTGCATTTTATGCCTCTGAGTTTTAAAGACACTGCTTTGTAAACGAACGCTCCTCCCACCGCCCACCTCACTCCTTACCGAGAGGGTTAGACGTTTAATGTTTAACCATGACCCTTTGTGAAATGCTCTGCTCGTCCGGTTATCTGGAAGCACGAAACTCCAACAAAATGTCCAATGGGCAAATCGCTCTTCCAGAAGGTGGAGTTGCTGCTTTTCTAGTTCTGAGCACAGCGACGGCGGAGCTCGCGGACGGCTGGGTTGTGGGTCTCGGGGCTCTGCCGGGAGGAGAGGCCACAGCAAACATGACCGTCTCTTAGTGTGTCCTCCCCTAAACGCTCTACAGGAGGTTTCATTGGCTCCTCACAGCAGAAGCATGGGCTGGTTTATAATTAATCCCATTTTTTAGGCAATTGGGAGAGACTGAGCAGAGATTCCATCCTAGACCCTCAGCCCAGGCCTCCTGAGAGGTACGTGGCTGGGACCAATAATCTTACAGGGGCACCACGCATGCATATGAAAGGGTCATAAAACGTCTCAAGTGCACCTGCAAGCATTAGACCTTGGCCTCCACTGGGCGTCCCCCAGGCATGTGACATTTGGGGTGAACTGAGTTTGCTGGATTTGCCAACATTTTAAATGGGTCATCATTCACCTTTTGATTAAAACTTTCACCATTTTCACCAGACAGTACACATTGTGTGTAATCTTCATGTATTTAAGATAAGACTAACCTCTTGTTGTTGGCCCCGTCACGGTTGTGAGTAGGGATTAAGTATCTATTAAAGCAGGCAGTATAGGACGGAAGGCACATGCTTCTGTGTTAACAGCCTGGGGTTTTAGTGAAGGCGCAGCACACTAATATTTACTGAGTGCTTCATCTACTTAAGACACGAAGCAGGAGCTCAGGACCCTGCAATGCACGATAGGCATGGAGCATCCAGTGTAGCTGGACAGACAGACAAGTCCACCATCCCAAGGTGGCTTTCGAAGCAGAACCTCTGAGTGCTGTGGGAGCATCCGGATGGAGAATCTGAAGGCTTCCCTGAGAAAGACATGGTCTTAGCTCCTCTCCAAACTCTGTGACCTTGAGCAAGGACCACAACAGACTTTGGAGGGGATCTAATCCAACCCACTGATCACACGGAGGAGTCAGGGAAGTTGAAACACAGTGAGCTAAGGCACGGCTTTCTTGTCTCTGCTTCCTCATTTGAAAAATAAAAATAAAATGGGTAGAAGAAGATTTAGGAACCTCTAAATTCTTTTTTTTTTTCCTTTTTATTTCATGGAGTTGATTTTTTAAAGAAACACTTATATAAACACCAAATGTGATCGGGTCAAGTTTTCAAGTATGGAGGACACCTGTAACGGGTGTGTTCCAGAGAATGTTCCAATAAAATTTTATTTTCGTGAATGCTTTTATTCTACAAGGGGTATAATGAGCCTACTCTGTGGGGATCTTACTTTCTTGCACAGTGTTGTTGAAACATTATCTTCAGCTTTTGCCTAACAAAAGCAATGAATGAATGATGACAATCAATAGCTCATTTTATGCTCTAGACTAGCGGATCTTTTAACAAACAAACAAACAAAAATCTATTTTCCAGACTCTTCCGTCATTTTTCACTTATGCCTAGGTGTCAAAGAGCCAGGGGTACATGTGCTGTTGAGAAACTCCAGGGTCATCCCTCTGGGAGCTCCATGGTTTTTACTGAGCATCCCAACCCACGGACATCTCATGTCCCGCTCGAAATGCAGCTCCTCGGCAAGACTTTCATAGCTACTCTCTGACCCGAGTCAATTAATGCCACACCAACTGAGAAACGGCCAACTCCAGTGTCACCCAATGTAAATTGTCTAGTTTAATGCCTCCATGAAAATGTGTCCATCACGGACTTGTCCAATCAAATAAAAACTTGTAAAGAATTTTGATAGCAAAGTAGGTGATACATCACGTTTGGAGAGTGTCGTAGAGGTTGGTGGCATTGAAGACCCTGAAAAGCTTTTGTTTACTTGGGTTGATTCTGCCAATATTTACCACATTAGAAATTAAAATGATTATAAGGGCACCTGGGTGGCTCAGTCAGTTAAGCATCTGCCTTCAGCTCGGGTCATGATCCTGGGGTCCTGGGATCAAGTCCAATGTCGGGCTCCCTGCTCAGCGGGGAGTCTGCTTCTCCCTCTCCCTCTCCCCACTTGTGCTTTCTCTCTCTCTCTCATTTACTCTCTCTCTCAAATAAATAAATAAAATCTTTAAAAAAATAAAAATAAAAATCAATAAACACATTACATGCTAATATAACATTTTAATGAAAAATGTGAAAAATTTTGAAACAAAAAGTATGAATCTCATCAGTACCTGGCATAATAGAAGACAGCTGGATTCTCACGTCTGCTCTGTCTTCCATCTGTCATGGTAAGTTATTTTAAATCCGACCACACACAGAGATATAGTCGGAAAAGGGAGGAGTATTTTAATGGTCTTTTTAGAAAACCATAGATATTCTCCTTTGATACTACACCAAAACTCAACCAAGGGCCATTGCTTAAAGGTCAGTTGCGATGTGAAATCTGAAACTATATGAGCGAATTTTTCCTTCTCTATTACATTAAAACATTGTGTTGATCTCTTGTGCTGTGAATGGACCTTTCAGCCATGCATGACTTTGTAATATCAAATATTGGTCACTTAAAAAATACCAGTTCACTGAATTATGTGGCTCTTACAAAAGTTGATAAATTCATTATAAACATTAAAAATTCACTTTTGTAAATACTGTCACCAATTTCATCAGAAAAGTATGTAAGCATTGGGGAGCTAGTGAGCTCAGCTTGGCAGATACTGCAAGTTTTCCAAAATTCCAATCTTCACTTGAAAGCTCAAATTTTATCATTGGCAACCAAGACTGTCAGTTGTTTTCCTTGAAGTGACAGACTCACTTTATTCATTTTGGAGAAAACGTTGCCAAGTACCCAATGCTGAATAACCATAGTTGGGTAGTCATTCTTCCAAATAAAGATGGAGTTCCATGAAAAAGGCAGCGGAGCTCATAACTCAATGAATCACACATGTGTTTTTCCTGGAGACGATCATGTATTTCAGTGTGCAGCAAACAAGTTGTATGCATATCTTTGTTTTGATCGAAAGTGTTCCTAATTAAAACTGGTCATCTTTTTTCCATCGCAAGCACGTGGTGGTGAAGAACACAATGATGTCTAGTGCAGTTGGATGCAAACACCTTGATTTGTGCTGAGGTGTAAGCAATTTTACCCACCATTGTTTTTTCACCATCAGTTCAAGTATCAACCCAGTAAAAAAAGGAAAATAACGTCTTAGTATTATAATGAAAATAGTTCTGACCTCATAGACCCCACGCAGGAGTCTCAAGAACCCCCAGGCGTCTGGGACCACTCTTTGAGAACTGCCTCTATAGATATTTTCCATCAAAACTCCGCCATTTGAGAACAAGTGAGCTGGCTAAAACTTATTAAAAAGAGGTCACACACCTGATTTTGGTGTTTCCATTGATTAGGTTTCAGTGTAGGATTGATTTCAGAGTTGAAACGTTCTGATCTTTAAGACAATCTTCTATTTAGTTTGTTACTATTCACTTCCCAGTGGGTAAGTGTGTCTGGGCCTTTGAGCAACGGCCCCTTCCATAAAAGGTGATCCACGAAGACCAGTCAAGAACCCAAGTTAGTTTGATGACCTGGAGTTTATATCTCCATTAAAAAGGATTTGGATGGTTGCTCATTGACTTAGGGAAAATCAACTCATCATTTCACGGGGCCACAACAAGGAAGTTTGAAGTCAACATTTCCGATGGGTCTGGGGTGCATCCAGTCTATGGGTCCCAGACTGTCATCGTGTGGGTCCACCTCCATGACATTGTCAATCTCTGTGTGTTCACCACCCCAAGGCCCCGCTCCATAAATTAGAATTAACTTTCTTTTTGAGGGCTTCGTGATGTTTTTACAAAAATTCATATTTTTGCAAAATATTTACAATCATAATTCCTTTGTCTTAAAGAACTTGCCTGGAATTAATGGGAAGTATATCTAGTGATGTAGAAATAAGCTGTGCTCCACATATGGAACCTGATTTTAGGCTTTAAAATCACAAGCCAGGGGCGCCTGGGTGGCTCAGTTGTTGAGCATCTGCCTTCGGCTCAGGTCATGATCCCAGAGTTCTGGGATCGAGCCCCACATCGGGCTCCCCGCTCCACGGGAAGCCTGCTTCTCCCTCTCCCACTCCCTCTGCTTGTGTTCCCTCTCTCGCTGTGTCTCTCTCTGTCAAAAAATAAATTAAAAATCTTTAAAAAAATAAACAAATAATAAAATAAAATCACAAGCCAGTTTCTGTTGGAGTGGATGCTCCTTTGGGAGGTTCACCCAAAGACCTTCTAGCATGAGATTTTCATTAGATCTTGAGGGAAATCTGCTTCTAGAATGTTCTCTGAAGGCTCTGGCTTCTGTAAGTTTCATTTTAGGCCGAGATCATCCATAATTTTCTTTATTCTATCTTTAAATGCAGGAAATGAAGAAAACAAAGAAAGGATCATTTTATTGACCCCTCAAAGTGCAGAAAATGTTTTTAACAAATCTGGGCTGGGTTTTGAATCTTTGGCACCTCGATCTTGGATATCTCAGCCTCCAGCTGTGAGAAACAAGTGCCTGCTCTTTCAGCCCCCAAGTCTGCAGCTTTTTGTGGCCACAGCCCTAGCTGACTGTGACAGGCTCTTTGGACCCACTCACCTAAGGAGCCATGGGGAACTTGAGCAGAAGGCCAGCCCAGAGGTAACTGTCTTCCATCAGCACCAGGGGGTAAGTAGCAGCAGGTGTAGGAAAGCAGTGAACTGGCCAGTGACCCTTGAGTGGGGTGGAGGGAAGAGGCAAGGAGCTAACCCCAAGCGTGTATCCTCCAGGTGAGGACAGATCGTAGCAAAGAAGGAAGAAGAACACTCCGTGCAGGTGGATGGTCAGCAGCATATGCCCTGGATCTGGCACGTACGCCCCTGTGTCACTTAGGAGACACCTGGCTGTTGTTATCTGTCCCCAACGACTCACCCAGGTTCAGGGAGGGCAGCTGGTGCCCAGGTCAGGAGGAGAGATAAGGGCTTTCAAAGACCACTGTCTGAGCTGTGAGCATGTGAGTAGAGCAAAGCACAGAGCTTGTGCCTGCCTGGGACCCCACATGTGAAGACAGGAAATCCAATAAGAGCTTCCAAAGGAGACTAGGTATCTTGATCACCACCAGCTAGACGTGAGAAGAGATAGCCACAAGTTTTGAGGGACCACGATCCCAAGGGTGGTGGCAGAGGGAAGCATTTTCCACAGGGAAGAGCTTGTTGGTCCCAGATAGGAATGAATGAGAGCATTATCCTGGCTCCTGCAAGTCACCTTAGGAATGTGCGGACCAGAGGTGTGGAAAAGGCCAATTAATCAATGTGCTCCTTATCACTGGGAACACCTGCTCTGAGGAACAGTCTTGCTTCCTTGCCTAAGACTTCACCGTCAGAGAGAGTGGCCAGTTACACTTCGGGGGGCTCCCAATCGGCCCAACTTCACCCAGACACATCATGTTCTGATGTCCTTCAAGCCAAGGCAGTAGGAGGCCGAGCTCGAGGGGCAGTTTTAGCATGGCTGTCCGCGGCGGTGGCAGATGGTGCCCAGCTCCCCTGCAGGAGGGGCACACAGCTCCCACACGGCCCTGCTGTGCGGGGACTCAGGACAAGGTGGCAGTGCTGGCCAGTGCTCTCCTTGTAGGACCGGCCTGGCGTGCATTCACTGCATCTCCCCGAGATAACATATCAGCTTCACGTGATTGGAAAAGCGCCAAGGGACAACCTTCACTCTGCTTCCCACACATCCACAGGTGGAGCCCCAGGGCCCACCGAAGTCCCACTCCCAGCGAGATGGAGCAGGAGGGCCCTGCAGTGGGCAGGCTCTTGGGGGGTCTGTGTGCGGCGGGGGTCTCTGTCCTCTGTCCCCGCCGAGGCGCCTCAGGTGGGAGGTGATGGGCATTGTCAAGCTTCTCCAGCTGAAGGTGGACAGTGGGGCCAAGAGTGTTCTTTGGAACAAATAAATAAAGAGAATAAAGAGAAGCAAGAAATATTTTTTAAAAAGTGTTTTGCCAGCTTTGGCCCTCACATACAGGAATCGGTAAAGTGGGATGTTGACCGCCGGAATTTGGGGTTCCGCAGCCCTGAGTGTGAGCCTGGCTCTGCCTCTGAGAGCCTGGTCCTGACCACATCCCTGCGGCGGGGGGGGCCTGAGGGGTGCCCTGGTGTTCCCTCATTTCTTCATCTGGGAAGAGGTGTTAACAACAGGCCCCCCGCAGACCATCGTATGTTGTACAAGGTTCCACGGGACGGTCTATGGGCAGGCCTGGCCCATGGCCAGCACCTGACGTGGGCAGGACTACTGTTAACAGCGTACATGATCATGAGAAACCACAGCAGCTCCTCCTGTGAATCAGCGAGCTCCCCGCCCCCCACCCCGCAGTTGACTCATTTCCAGATGGGTCTCTGTCAGAAGGAAGGAGGGGAGGAGAGGGCTGGACACAAGACCAGGTAGGGCCAGGGCTCTGAGGGGCTGGGGGTGGGGGTGTTGCTGGGAGCCCAAGGAGGGGCTGATTGAGGAGGGTGGAAAACCATAGTGCTGACTCCTTATTGCTGAAGACACAACCACCGAAGGATTTTCCCTCCCTCCATGCCTGTGGTTTGGGCAGGCCGTGGGGAGCGGGGGGGCAGGGCAGAGACGCAGCTGGTGGGCACTCTTGGGCCCTGCAAAGCCCTCACTAAGCGTCGTTATGTCTGATGATGTCCTCGTGGACTTGTGGGGAAGTCTTGCAACGGGAAAGGAGTGAATGACCTTCCGTCTTGGGAAGACAGTGGCTCAGGGGGCTCTCAGGGCTGGGGACATTGGGAGGAACGGTGCTGGACTTCCTGAGTGAGGAGCAGGCAGAGCTGCTGGGGACAAGTGTGGGGAGCCTACTCCCACCCCAACTCCTCCATGGGTAATGCATCATTCCCATTTTCCAGGGTGGGCTGTGCAAAAACGCTCTGTTAAGCAAGATGTAAGCAACCCATTTTTAGACAACATATAAACACACAGAAAATAAAGAGAATAATGTGCCCAAAACCCCTGCTCCCACCACTCCGAATTTGAAATGTTGGAAGTCTTTGCTCGACATCATTAATCATTAGGAAAACCACAATGAAATACCACTTCATACCCCCTAGTCTGGCTGGAATCAAAGGGCCAGATAGTAGGAAGTGCTGGGGAGGATGTGGGAGAATCAGAATCCTTGTGCACTGCTGGTGGGAATGCAAAATGGTGCAGCCACTTTGAGAAACAGTCTGGCTTCTGCTCAAACAATGGAACGGAGTCACGTACAACCCAGCAATTCCAGCACCGTAGAGACACCCGAGAGAATTGAAAAACCACGCCCACATAAAAACTTGTATGTGAATGTCCATGGCAGCATTCTTCATCATCGCCAAAAAGTGGAAACCATCTAAACCTCCACCAGACAAGGAATATATAAACAAAATGTTGCGTATCCACACAATGGACTGTGACTAGGGCCATAAAAAAGAATGAAGTTCCGACACCTACTACAACATGGATGGATCTTAAAAACGTGATGCTCAGCAAAAGAAGCCAGACACCAAAGCCCACATATGGTATAATTCCATTCCTATGAGATGTCCAGAATCAGAAAATCAGGGAAAACAGAAAGGGTTTGCTTAGAGCGGGGAAGGGGAGCGGGAGAACCGGGGAGTGATTGCTGAAGGTGAAGGGCTCTTCCTGAGGTGATGAAAATGTTCTAAAATTGACCGTGGTGATGGTTGCACATCTGGGAACAGACTAAAAACCGTGGAATTGGGGCACCTGGGGGGCTCAGTCAGTTAAGCATCTGCCTTCGGCTCAGGTCATGATCCCAGGGTCCTGGGATGGAGCCTCGCACCGGGCTCCCTGCTCAGGGGGAAGTCTGCTTGTCCCTCTGCCCTTCACCCCGTTTGTGCTCTCTCTCTCTTTCAAATAAATAAATAAAATCTAATAAATAAATAAATAAAAGTAAAACCACTGAATTGAACGCACCCGTGGGTTATATGGTATGTGAATTTTATCTCCAATAAAGCTACTTAAAAGTCTGCGGTATTCTTCTCCAACATTTTTCACATAGAAGAAACAAAATATTATTAACCGTGAGGAAGTCCCCTTCCTGTCCCTCCCTGGCTACACTCCCCTCCCTTGTCCCTGATGCCACCGTGAGCATGGATTCCCTTACAGTCTGCTTTGGATCACTGTTCCATGTGCCTCATGCCCCTTGCTCCCCTTTCTCATTTAACCACCACAAGAGCTCTATGAAACTGTGCCATGACTACCTCCCTTTAACGGATGAGCAAACTGAGGTCTTAAAGGTCACAATTGAGCTACCCAAGGTCAAAAAGCCAGGTTGACTATGGTTGATGCTATTGGTCCATCTCTGTGTTACAAACCCAACCTCCATTCCTTATTTTTCCAGCAAGCTCCTTTGGCCAAACCTCACAAATGATCCCATCGATCTGTGTCCCTGAAAAGAATGTTGCAAATAACATTAACAGTGAATATGTTGCGTGCAGAAATCCCAAAGCATCTCTGGTATTTTCCAGGAAACATTTTTATCGTCCCAAGGTGACTTTTATAAGTCCTTGTCTAAAAGGTGAAAAACTGCTACTCTGAACAGCTCAAGCAGACGGTCTAGATTTCTTGAGCAGAACTCAACTAATTCTCATGTCCCAGACCCGCAAATGTCACAAATCTCCCTACAAGCCTTGAAAATGTTACTACTTTTTTCGGCAAAGGATGAAAAACAGAGAGGAGCTGAGATGCTTTGCATTTCAGACACTCCATCATGACAGAAATGGACCTTCTTGGAGCCATGAAATAGTTGCCAAAAAAGGGAGAAGTCAACAGATGAATTCTTCTGGAAGGCCAACCACAGGGCCTCAGACCCCTCCCACCCCAGACACCCCACTTCTGCTGCTCGCTTTAAGAAACCAGCCACTGAACGCCTGGGATGAGCAGCTGAGCCCACTGGCTTTTCTGGGGCCCCAGTATCTGCAAAGTATCACGGGAGACACAATGATGAACAAGATCTGGCCCTTGCCTTCAGCGTAATATTACTTATTAACTGATACCAAGTTGTTTCTTACTGAAAGTTGGCCCATAATAGTGAAACATGGCAGGGTTTTTTAGACACACTTTACACCCAGGAACAGAGACACACAAATTAATTGGTGCATCTCAGGCCATGGTGTTTGGTGGATGAGCTACTGGCCACAGAACCCAGCTTCGCCCAGGGCAATCTAGATGAGAACCTCACTGTTATGGGTTGAATTGTGTCCCCCAGAAAGATATGTTGAATTCCTAACGCCAGTACCTGTGAATGTGGTCTTACTTGGAAATAGGGTCATTACAGGCATAGTTAGTTAAGAGGAGGTCAGACTGGAGGAGGGTGGGCCCTTAGTCCAGTATGACTGGTGTCCTTAGAAGAGAGAAATCTGGACACAGGGACGCATGCAGACCATAATGCCTGAAGGCAAAGACACAGGGAGAAGAGAGCAGGTGGAAACAAGGCAGGGACTGGAGTGACGAGGCCACAGCCGAGGGACACTTGGGCCACCAGGAGCTGGAAGGGCCAAGGAAGGATCCTCCCCTTCTCTTTGTTGAGCATGGAGTCCTGGACCTGGGTCTTGCCCGCCCTTGCTGTTCTAGGTTGCCTCTGCTCCTGAGCCCTGGACTACTCCCTGTCTGCGAGAACCTAGCCTGGCTTCACCCCAGGGTCCCTCGAGAGCCCCCGAGATGGGCTCTTGGGCTTCTGCTACCACAGTCCTCTGTGGTCTCTCTCCGAGAGGCTCTGTCAGTGACAGGACACAGAGTTGAGTCCCCTCAACCTCTTGACTAATCACAGGGTCTAAGTCGAGGGTCCAGAAAAGTACCCCCAGGCCTGTGGACACTGGTCAGCTCTTTCTAGGACCCCAAGAGACTCGTGGAAGGTGCCCATGCCCTGGCCCCAAAGAGCCCCCTGGCCTCAGCCAGCCCCAGCCCCTACAGGACCATCTCAATGTTTCCTGGTCCCCTGCAGCCTTCTCTTTCCAGAAATCTGGTCCCAGGGTGTGTCCAGGCCCCTGAGACGACGAGGGTGTGAGAAGCCAGGCAGCTGGGGGAGATCTGGGCCTCCTGGCCCCTCTGATGATGAGGTCCCTGCCCTTGACGAGCCTCCACCTGGCAGGAAGCTTCCCCACCCTGAACCTGGGTCCTTTGCTCAACTCAGTGGTGCCCTTACAGCATGTCCTGAGAGCTCCAGGCACGGGTCTTGCATCCGCGCCCATGGGCAAGCAGCTGCCAGAGGTCCAGGGGTCCCCGGGGGTGTGACTGGAGGGTCCTGGCCCCATGGGGCTCTGTCCTCTGGCCCTGGTGCCGAATACCCACCACAGGACGTAAAGAAGAAAGCAGATGCCCTGGGGAGCCATAGAGACAAATAGGAGAGACCCAGAGCTGCCGGGTTGGCTCACTGGCCATGCCCTGGGGAGGCTCCCCATGGCCATGACCGGCTGGCAGGAAGGCTGTGGGGTGGGGCAGACAAGGGGTCAACAATGGTTTGAATGAATGCATGGAGGATGAATGAGTGAGTGAGTGTTCAGGCAGGAGGGAGGGGAATGAGCCGAACACGGATCTTCTCTGTGCACCCCACCACCCCTCACCCATCCCCCTACCCTATCCTCACCCCCCCCCCACACACACACACAGCTGAGGAGTGACAGCCTGGGGACTCGGGAAGGAGCCAGGCAGGGTGGGTGGGTCAGGGAACCTGGCTTTGCTCTCACTTGGTCAGGGTCTCCTGTCCTAGCCTGGGCCCCTCTCTGCCACCGCCTGCACTCCCCAACCCCACTTCGCTTACCTGTGAACTGAAGGGGCTGCCCTAGACCAGGGGTCCACAAACCGCGTTCTGTGCCCAAATCCAACCAGACACCTGCTTTTGTAAACAAAGCCTTACTGGAACACAGCCATGCCCGTGCTTCATGCAGGCTGTGTAGATGCTGCGGGCCCCGCAGGGCTGAAGAGCTGGTCAGACCGCCTACAGCCAGAAAATCCCTAAGTATTTACTCTGCCCCCTGCTCTAGATGAGCCCTTCTCAACCAGAGCAGCACCGCCTCCTTGCGGGCGATTTGGAAATTGCACGTCTGATGAGTCAAATAAATAGTCATTATAATATCTTCTATAAATACAACTGCGGAATCATTATGTTGTACACCTGAAATTAATAAAACATTGCATGCCAACTATACGTCAATAATAAAAAATTTTAAATGAAATCTTGCCAAAAAATAAAAATAAACATGAAATCTTGCCATTTGCAACACTATGGATGGGACTAGAGAGTATAATGCTAAGTGAATTAAGTCAGATGAAGACAAATACCATATGATTTCATTCATATGTGGAGTTCAAGAAACAACAAAAAAGACGAGCAAAGGGAAAAAGAGAGGGAGAGAGAGGCAAACCAAGTAACAGACTCTTAACTCTACAGAACACACTGGTGGTCACAGGAGTTGGGGGGGTCATGGTGGAAATAGGTGATGGGGATGAAGGAGTGCACTCGCCATGATGAGTACGAGTAACATATAAAATTGTTGAATCACTATATCGTGTGCCTGAGATTAATACAACGCTGTATGTTAACTGGAATCTAAATAAAAACTTAAAAAAAATTACTTTTTTGGTTCTTGCAGTTCTGCTTTATATAGAGTTAAGCCATCATAACTATCTTTGAGATTTGGAGCACAAGCAGGTGACAGTCTCTGTGGACGTCATCGGAGGCACTGAAGAGTATTTCTTGCCACAGCAGGGCATCTCTTCTCAGCGGGGACAGACTCCACATCAGCAACTGCGCGGCCGTTTCAATTCGACACCACTAGAGGGCAGCATAAGCCCGCGTGCGGCTGGAGCCCTGGCCACGCACCGTGGACCTCGCCGCGCCCAGGAGAACCTTGTGGCCTGGTCCTGAGCTCTCAGCAGGAGTCACGGGCTTCGGAGCGGGGTCCAACCGTGCAGGGGTGATTCTAGTCTATGAGACATATGGGGGAGCAGAAGGCCACCTGCCTGTACTCGGATGTCCGCCCCCCCGCCACCCGCTGTGTTTCTGGAGATGCCCTTGTCCTCAGAGATGCTCCTTCAAACGGAGCTCTGCCTTCCCCATTCCCTCCTGCCAAAGAAACCTGCCCATTCAGCTAAACTGACCCTTTCTCCAATTTATTTGACCTTCGGGTTCTTTGTGGAAGCTTGTGTGTGTATAACAATTACTTAACACTATGAAGCGGGCATTGGGGAATGCTGACTTAGCATTTTAGGGGATGCCCCCTTTTTTTTTTTAAGTGGGATTTTGTTCATTTTCAAGTCACCTTTCCCTGTGACAGGGTTTGGTTTTCCCCACGCACAGTGCCCCTCCCCTACAGGACTGAGCAGACTCAGGGCGAAGGGGTGTGTGCCAAGAGGGAGAGTGGGGCTCAGGGATTCTAAGTGCACTGGGACCTCATCTGTCACACCTATGGGCGAGTTCGCTCCTCCTGATCCCTGGGTCTCCCGTGGGCCCCTTGTCTGGGGAAACTGTGAGTTACTGACAAAAGCAGCCGAATGTCGATAACCATAACCCAAGCATTATTTAAGAAATGCAGGGGCCCCAAACCTCGGGCTCTTCCTCTCCATCTGAGTGGGTGCGTCTCCCTGCTGGACCATCTGGGCTGGAGGCTGGGAGCCCAATGGGGGGGGGTCCTCCTCTCCATCCCCTCCAGCCTGAGAACACAGCCCCCTGCAGTAGGACTAGATCGCTGGTGGATGCAGCTGGGGAAACGCAAGCTGCTGAGCAGCTAGATTAACCTCACACCTCCATGACGCAGAAGGTCACCCAGCCAATGAGAGTCCCCATCATCATTAACGAGTGTCACCACACTGATTTTTGCTGAAATCCTTTTAAGTTCCACGCCTATTACGTCCTTGTGGATTCTGAGTGTTGGAAACCCCCCTCCACCCAACCTCACCCACTGACCCATGACAACCTAAACTACGTAATTCTCCCACTTTGGGATCAGGCCACCTCCTTCATGCAGCCCTCCAGAGCGCCCTCTGCTGCACACCCTCAGCATTTTATTTGCATCTCTTGGGCCCTGTCATCCCACCCATCCCACCCCCAGGACAGGCTGGGGGGTTCTGTCACTGGATCCTTCTTGCACAGACCAAGTGGATTAAATTAATCATGCATCAATGAAATTATTTGCTTCCCCTGAAACTAGGTGACCACTGAGCAGAGACATATTCCTCGCAGCTGCCCAAAAGCAGCCAGAGAGTTGATAACTAGCAAGAGGATGGTATTCAGACCCACTTTGGGCAAGCGGTTCTAATGTCCTGTCAAGAGTTAGCATCAAGGCACTGGGCTCTCCTCTCCAGGCCCCCTCCCCTTCCCACTTGTCGGCCTCCCCTTGGATGGGTCCCACCTCATGCAGGGGGGGCACAGCTCCTCCTGGCCCTCCTCCCCTCCCTCGGGAAGCTCTCCCCCCTCGGCCTGGCATGTCTCCTGCGCTTTCCCATTTGGGGATCCATGCATCCTGGTCCTGCCTGGCCCTCCCCGTGCCTTCCTTGTGGCCTCTCCTGCTGGCCACAGCTTTGTCCCTCCTTCCAGCACCTTCTTGGACATCCCCACCAAAGCAGAGCCTGGTCACCCTTCATTCCTCTGGAAAATCTCCCAGCTTAAAGTGGAAATTATGAAAGGCTCTTCAGAAGGTCTGGTCAGAGAAGTCTTGGAACAGACCCCAGCCTCCTCTCTCCGAAAACAGTCACCTCTGTCTCCTCAAGCCAGCTTTCCATGTCCTCCAGGCTCCGTTTTCAAGGCAAGTGTCTCAGGCCCTCCCCTCTTCCCCCCACCCCCTTGTGTGGCACCTACCGTCCTCTTCCCCCCACCCCCTTGTGTGGCACCTACCGCCCTCCTGCCTTCCCCCTGCCCTGCATGCGCACTGCCCTGCTCTACCCACAGCCTCCTCATCCCTGCCACTCGTCAGCCACTCTCCTCCCCACCTCCCGCGGGCCCACCCCTGCTTCTGGTTGTCTGGACTCCAGCCACCCAGGAGTCCCCAACACTATACACTGTCCAGGACCAGTTCCCCATCCTGCCGGCCCGTCCCTCCATCTTCCTGAGCTTCGTTGCTAGAGGCAGCCCCCAGGGTGCCCCCGGGGTCACTCTGGAGCCCGTGGCTGTCCCCCTTGTCTTTCGGTAGGCCGTTCGTCATGGGCAGGCCTGCTCACCCCACAGCTTCTCAAAGCTCTGGCCTTTGGGGTTTACCACCCTCACCCCCCACCAACCAGCCTAGCCCAGGTGTGTCCCCCTGCCTGGCCAAGTCCCACTGTGCCCTGTGGACAGAAAGGCGCAGGGGGTGCCCCCAAATCAGCAGTCAGGGTTCACAGACCACACTTCTGAGTGTGCATGCTCTGAACGCTTGGCTCGATGCTCACACTCAGGTTTGAATGTTCACTCTGTCTGTCTCAGAGAGGGACATTTATAGCAAACCCCTTTCTTCTATGCCTTGAAGAGGGGCAGCCCCAGCTGGAACCCGGCTTCCTGGGCAGCACATTCACCAGCAACAAACCCCTGCCTCTGGCCGTCTCTGCCTTGTGGGTCTCAGCCCCTCACCCCCCTGCAGAACTCCCTACCACCCCACGCGTTGCTTCAAGAAACAAGCTCTCTGGTGGTGGAAATTGAGATGTAAAAGTTCATTATTTTATTGGGCTTAAAAGAAGAAGAAGAACAACCAGCCAATAGGATTTGTTTTCTGCTTTATTTTCAGAACAGGTTTTCACTTGATTGATTGTCGCCTGCTCTGGGGGGGATCTGTGTCCTGGACCCTCCTGAGGGCTGACCCAGTGAAGGCCACGCAGCTTCTTGTTGGATGATTAATTCATTGGTCTTTTTTTGTTTGTTTTTTTTTAAGATTTTATTTATTTATTTGAGAGAGAGAATGAGAGAGAGAGCACATGAGAAGGGGGAGGGTCAGAGGGAGAAGCAGACTCCCTGCTGAGCAGGGAGCCCGATGCGGGACTCGATCCCGGGACTCCAGGATCATGACCTGAGCCGAAGGCAGTCGCTTTAACCAACTGAGCCACCCAGGCGCCCGATTAATTCATTGTTTTTAAAAGAAAGTAATCAGGAAGAATCTCATGAAGCTGGGGGTTTCCCTGAATGAAATACTCTCAAAGGCACTGCCCGTCTTCCCGGAACAGATCACAGCCGCTTTGGGCAGGTGAGTGAGAGCTTTAGGTTAATATGAGGCTTGCTTAATCCTTCCTAGAGTGGAACCTGTTTGCATTTTGAGCAAACTTCCTTCCTGGGCCTGGCGGGGTGGAGGGCAGTCACACCAGCTCCTTCCACCCTCTCCCCTTTGATGGGATTATTGGGGCTGGTGGAGGATCCATTTCACCTAATAGGCTCTGACCGATGGCCTTTGGCAGGGTCAGTTCATAAACATCCCACGGCCTGAGGGAGAAACATTTCTTTCTTCTTCTTGAAAAATTATTTCTCACAGTCCATTTACATTCTTTCTCAATAGGGATTTTCCATAAATTTGCTGCTCTTGGAGATGATCAGTCTCTAAATAAGATTACCCTTCTCTCAAAGAGAACTCTAGAAAGGAAAGTAGATTTTTTTTTTTTTTTTTGGTGTGTTGAGTGTTCAATGTCTGTATTTGATTTATTTGAATTAACACGGGTGGGTTAATTCTATTAACAATGACCCCTAAGGAGCCAGCATTGTAACGTAGCAGACCCTTATTGGAACGTCGGGCATGGAAATGACGTAGGTTTACCTGTTTCTCACAGTATTCAGAGTACAATGTCCTGTTCGAATGCACGTGCAGTGACTATCAGAGGTTGCTGAGCTGGCCCTGGGAGAGACGTGAGGACAGACCCCTACAGAGGCTGTGCATTCATGCTCCCATGGGCTCCGTCCTTCCCCTGGTCAGGCCTCTGAGCAGGGGCCACCTCCTCCCAGACCCCATTCCTTGCCTCCTCGCCCAAGAGAACCTCCCCTACTTGCTCTGTGTCCCTTACCCCTCTTCTCTGAATCCCTGGCGCTTTATTTGCTGATTTGTCTCATTCCCCATCTCTACCTTCCTTCTCTAAAATCTAAGCTCCGTGAGGGCAGACCCAGGGCTGAATGCACCTGCTACAGGCTCATAGTCGATGCCCACCATGACTGCTGGGGAGGCAGGTGGGGGTAGAGAGGATGTGGGGTCCGATTCAGGTTGGTCCTGTATCCTCTGAACCTCGGGTGAACGGTTTGGTATCTCAGCCCTGCCCTGCCGCCCGGGGGTGACTGGTAAGCTGCTCCAGAGCCGACTGTGAGCCCTGCCGTATGCTGGGGGGTGACGGATTCCCCCTCCCCGGGTCCTTGTTAGGGCAGCAGGGCAGGGAGGACAAGGTGAGAGGGGCGCCCGCGCAGCTGCCCTGCTGGAAGGCTTCCGAAGGAGGGAGCATCTGCGCTGGGATCAGATGAGTGAGTCGTTTCTCAGACGCGTGAGCGAAGGCCAGGGCCGGGGAGGCCTCTTGAGGAGCCTTCGGCAGGGGTGAGGACTCATCTCCAGGGACAGCTCTCCATGGATTCCAGCACCTGGCTCACCGCTGGGCATGCTTGTCACACAACGATGTCATCCGTGTCGTCGGTCGGCGCCTGTAACCCCCCACCCTCCGCGAGCACAGGTGGGGGGTCTCATTCATCTCTGTGTCCCTGGTGCCCAGCAGGGTGGGGGGCATGCGGGAGGCCCCTTCAGCCTCTGTTGATTCAGTACGTGTTTGAGTGTGGGGGTCCTGCGGCAGCCGTGTCTATGCAGGGTGGGGGGAGCAGCGGGGAGATGGGCTGGGCGTCATTACGAGCACAGCCAGGGACTCCGAGCAGAGCTGAGTCCTCTCACCTCCAATACAGCCCGCAGGTCTACCCGCCGGGCATCTGCCACTCCAGCCCTCCGGCGGCTCCCAGATGGCGCGCAGCCCGGCGCCGCCCTGCCGTGGGACGGTACCTCCCAGCTTCCCCTACAGCTAAAGCCTAAGTAAAAATCAGTAGAGAGGGAAACAGGCCAAGCATCACTTGCTGAGTGAAGTGTAATTCAGCAAGTGCTGGGAGAAAGTTGTCCGTGCACCTGAGACTGGGGTTTGAGAAGAATATGTGGGATTTCAGGAAGATATGGTGCCACAGACCCTCCCCCACCAATTCCACCCATGAGGAGGGGCTCTACAAAAGAATGCAGATTTTAAAAACACAAAATACAGAACTGTGTTTTTCTTTTTTTTTTTTTTAAAGATTTTATTTATTTATTTGACAGAGAGAGACACAGCGAGAGAGGGAACACAAGCAGGGGGAGTGGGAGAGGGAGAAGCAGGCTCCCCGCAGAGCAGGGAGCCCCATGCGGGGCTCCATCCCAAGACCCTGGGATCATGACCTGAGCTGAAGGCAGTCGCTTAACCAACTGAGCCACCCAGGCGCCCCCAGAACTGTGTTTTTCAAAGCCAGAGCTCCTGGCAGCCCATCTTTATCACATACATGTTTTACATTTATATTTGCATATATATAAAATTTACATTATATGTAAGCATATAGGTAATATATATGTGATAAAGATGGGCTATAATAAACCATTTTTGCATATGTAAATAGATGAGAAAATAACATAGCACACACATATCTACACACACTATACCGTAATCACAGCTATGCTCTTAAATTTGTTTAAAATGTGTAATTAAACATTGATTTGTTTAAAATGTTTAATTTAAAAACACCATTATGCTGTAAGCTGCAGTGATATTAACCCTGGTGATGGCCTCCCTTATGCCCAATCTAAGAACCAGCAGATCTGTGGCCTAGTGTGTAAGCCCTCACTTAGATTAACTTAGTGTTGGGTGGAATCTGTCTGCTACCCTTCAGGGAACAGAAGGCAAAAGTGCAGCATCACTGGGGGACAAGTAGGGTGGGGTGGGATGGAGGGGCCTATCAGAGAAGGCTTCCTGGAGGAGGTGATGTGAAGGCCAGTGGGAGCTAGTCAGGCAGTCAAGGGAGGGAAGGACACTCAGGTAGCAGGAGCTGCAGGTGCAGAGCCACTGAGGTAAGGGGCTGTGCAGAATTCTGGGGGCTGCACATGGTGGGGACCGGCGGTGCCTGGGCTCAGTGGAGGCTAGATCCTGGAGGCGGGAGATGCTGTGGCGTCTGAGCTGGGAGGGGTGGCTGTGAGGGTGGCTTATGACAATGGGCCATCTGGGGTTCTGCACAGACGCTCTGGCCACCATTCGGGGGGTTCGGGGTGGGCAGAGTGAGCATAGCAAGCTGCCAGGAGGCCGTGGTGGCCATGGGCTCGGGACAGCGGGGGCAGTTGAGCCACAGAGCGACATGGAGGGGGAGGGTAGACCATAAGTCAGCAAAGATAGGAAGATGGAACTGACGGGCTCTGGAGTGGATCAGAGGGGAGAGGCAGGACAGGATCCCCTCCTGGTTTCTGGAGGTGGTGGAGAGGGGTGAGTGGTGGGCCCTTCACTTAGAAGGGGTTGCCCAAGGAGGAGCAGGTCTGGGCCCAGGGGGAAGAGCTCACTTTAGGATAGGCAGCATTTAGGTGCATTTGGGGCATGGGAGGACTCTATCCAGGAGCCAGTTGGCTATGCCAGCCAAGAGCCCGGAGTAGCGTCTGGCTGAAGCTTTGGGAGTCATGCATCTGGGGATAGGGAGCAGGGGAAGACATGGGAGGGACCAGATATGCCAGGAAAAGCACGCAGCATGAGAAGGGGTCAGGCTGAGGGCTGAGCCCAGAAATCACGAGACCTCCTCCCCCAGAAGGGCCTTACACTTGGTTCTGGAGTGAAGCTACCAGGAAGCAGTCCCGGGACCCTGTAGCCCTGAGTGGGACAGACAGTGGAAGGCATGCTGTACCCACTCCCTCTGCCCAGGAACTTCCCAGTGCTGGGAGTCTCCTCTCTCCCCCCACCCTCCGACTGCCCTGGAAAGATAAAGCCCGAAAATCTCCCCAGATCAGTTTCAATACCTGGTGGAGTGCCCAGTGGATGAATGACAGGCCTTGATAGAGATCTCTCCTTGTTTACCTGTCAACAGAAACCCGCAGGGACCAGAATACCCCACTAATTTCTTCCTCCGCTGTCCCTTCATTTAAGCAAAAGATAACAGGGATCAAAAGGCCCCAAGAGAGGTGAGAGGCACATGGGCTTTGTTGTTTTCCAAGGGAGACTTGGGTGCCTGGAAACCACCCCCCATGGGGACTTGATTCCAGGCTCTGACCTGCACCTCAGAGCCCCAGCCAGGGTTAGTGCTGAGGCTTCGTCATGGACAAACAAAGAGGACAAACGCGCACAGACTGTCATGTTTTCCAGAGAATGATGAAGACGTGGCTTAGTCCCCGAGCAATTATAGGACTATGTGTGCATGAGAAACAGTCTACCGGTCAACAAGTAAGAGAAGGTGGGGAAGGAGAAAGCTGGTGGCCTCTTAAGTTGGCAGAATGCCCTGTAGGACGTGGTCAGGGTGGGGACTCCCTCTTATAGGTCTCCAGGCTCCAGGTGGCCTCCCCAGGTAACCCTCTCTCACCTCCACCAGGTGGGACACCCTCTCTTTCTTCATCAGGGAACAGAGAACACATGCAGTGTCTCAGGGACGTCTCTGCTGGGCTCCCCACAACATGGTCACACCCCCTTTCACATCCATCCCCTGAAGGGGTCACCCCACTGAGCTGACTGGGGACCACCTCACACAGGGCACTTTGTCCTAATTGGAGATGTATTTCCACAAATGAGCCTGCCGGACACAAGGCCAAGTGTGCTCAGCCAAGGCTTCCCGTGGATGAGTCAGGTCACCCACGACTGGTTACAAACTCTGATAGCTCCTGGTTGGACAGCTCCTTGTCAGGGCCCCTGGGGACTTTGTCTGAGGAGCCCTTGTTGGGGGCAGTGGTCGCTGGACACTGGGCACCGCCTGCCATTTTGTGTGTATATGTGTGTGTGTTATCTGTGGGTCTGTGGGTGTGATCACCCACACCATCAGTGCTTGGAGGTGGGAAATCTGCTGATGACTGGTTTTATCCCGAGGATGCCCAGTGTGGGAGAGCTAGAACGTCTGCACTTCTGGGGCAGTGTATTTCTGAAAGGTCAACAAGGGATGATGACCCATCTGCTTATGGGCTTGCAGCCATCATCGGCATCCTGGACCTGGGAAGACATTTCACGTTTTCAAAGGAGACGCCCATCACCTCTCCAGAGCTTCATACTCAGGATTCTCACCCCTGACTCTACTGCAGAGACCTAAGGAGCCACATCTCCAAACCCCAGGGGCAAACCCCTCCATCCTGCTCACAGCCCTGGTAGCCCATCAGCACCACCAACCCTGCTTTCCTGAGGACATTTTCCAGCTGAGCCCTGGACTCCTGGTCTGTGCAGGGGAGATATCATCCGGGCCCAAAGTGGCTCCTGCAGGAGGGCATTTCATGGGGAGGCGTAGCTGGGGGCCCAGCAGAGCTGGCACTCTCTGGTTGCCAGCTTCCTTCCTACTCCCTAATTCCCTGGCCCCGTTGATAAGGCCCACCAAGATCTAGCTTCCCCATGCTTCCCCTCTCATGTCTCATAACTGGACATAGAGCATGTGGGTTGGTAGAATGCATCCACACACTTAGTTTATTATTTCTGTATCATAAACACTGCTGACAACCAGAAACCATCCCTAGTCCTCGGTTCAGCCATCTACATTGCCAGACCCGTCCAGTGAGCAAGCCAAGATCAGCATTATTTCACCTTACAAGGAAGGCACCGGGCCCAGAGGAGGGAACTGACTTTCTCACACCCACTGGACGGGGGGAGAAGAGCCAGCAGCAGGCTCTGATCTGGGTGCTGAGAGGTCCCGGGCTTTTCCCATCACAGGGTCTAGGAGGGAGCAAAGGAGGGGTGTGGAATTTCCCGAGGACACATTGGGTGGCCCTCAGCCCTGAGCACAGATGAACGGACCCTCCTCTTCTTGTGTCATCTGGACTGGACATACTTCAGAGGAAGGTTGTGCTCACACCCATCATTCATTCCATGAATCTCCCACATACTCATTCATTTATTCACCCTTCGCTGAAGGCCATCTCTCACGTACACAGTGCTAGGGAGGACGTCTAAGCACGAAGACACGACTTCTGCTCCAAGGACTCTGCTGGCATCACACAAGTTAGTCTTAACGCCCTACACACTCACTGGCTTTCCAGGATCATGGAGGTAAGCAGAGCTGTGGGAAGAGCACTCTCAAGAGCCAGGACTTGCAAAATTAAACAGAGACACGTACATACGCACTTTGTTTTACAAGTCACTTTGGGGGTCCCCAGAAAACTTAATCATAAATTCTGTACCTACGTGAAAGAAGATTTCCAAATGCCACATTTATTTCAATCTTGGGACTCTCATCTGTGGTTTTCTTCCTTCTTCCAAAATGCATCTTCATAAAACAGAAAGAGAAAACTTATATTTCAGAGAGAGAAGCACTGCTCAACAGCTAAGACTCGGATTGAGTCAGCACACATCCGAAATCAGGTTCCCGCAGCCAAACCTCAGTTAGGAAAACTCCACGTGCTTCCCGATGGCATCCACGTGCTGCGAAAATACGAAGCCGTGGGAGGGTGATGGGTCACATCGTACTAGATGCTTTCCGTATGTGAGATCCTCAACAGGACGTGCATCCTCGAGTTTCCAAAGTGGCTTCCCCAGATCAGGTTACTCGGCGGCAAGTTATTGCCCCTGGAAGGACACTCAAAGATGATGCTTCACCATCTCCCAAAAGCAGGCTTTTTTTTTTTTTTCATTTTCATGGGAGATATCACCTTGATGATGAGATGTTATTACCAATCAGGCCCCAACTCCCAAGTTAGCTGTAATAAAATCAGCAGACAGAAACATGTATTTACAGAATTCCAGGAAGCTATGGGTCATCTACCTGGAAAAGAGTAGTTTATGAATTGAGACTTGGCCTGTGGAGAAGGCATAGTTCTAAAATCACTGTGCTATTTGCCCAGAGATGCTGTCAGCTCCCCACAGAGCCTTCCTATAGACAGAACAACCAGGATAGGGTTTGTGGCACAGAGAAGGAGCCATGCTGGGAAGGTCCAGGACTGTGATTTAGCCTTCCGTCTGGCCTTGCGTCTGCCAATGGCCAAGCCTGGAACCTTGGACGTGTTAATTCTGTGGCTCCCATATGTTTTCCCTTGGATATAATTAAGGGTCAGTTCCAGCAATGCCATTTTCTCGTCTGGTTGACACCAATAAATTAAAATAATGATGATTGACAACAATTCCCCAACACTTCCTAGGTGCCAGCACTGCCCTAAACATTTTACATATGATGTCATAGATGATACATATGATGCCATAGATGATACATATGATGTCATAGAAGATACATATGATGTCATAGATGATACATATGATGCCATAGATGATATATGATGTCATAGAAGATACATATGATGTCATAGATGATATATGGTGTCATAGAAGATACATATGATGTCATAGATGATACATATGTCATAGATGATACATATGATGCCATAGATGATATATGATGTCATAGATGGTACATATGATGTCATAGGTGATACATATGTCATAGGTGATGCATATGATGTCACAGATGATGCACATGATGTCATAGATGATATATATGATGTCATAGATGATACACATGATGTCATAGATGATACACATGATGCACATGACACCCAAATGGGTTAAATTAAGGCCTGCAGAGGTTAGGTAGCATGCACAAGGTGACAGAGCTCGCTAGGTAGTAGGGGAGTGGAGAAGGACCCAGGCCTTCTGCAGAGATCTCTCTGTAGAAGCCACAATAATGACAGGCAAGGGAGGAATGGCGTGGGTGAATCCAAAGGGCACCTGAATCCAGTTTTGAACTTGTGTCTTGTGTGTCCCTCTCCACCCCTGCTCACTGCTCACTCGGGTGCCTGCATTCAGTGTGTAGCCACCGCCCAGGCTCCTGCAGCCCGTGGCCCCTCCCCCATGACTTCCCATTTGCTTTGAAAGCTATTGATCTAAACTGGCTTCATCATCCCAGGGTCTGGTCCAAACTGTGCCTTTGGCAAAACACAACCGAATAAACTCATTCCTTTTTTTCTCCTGTCTTCCAAGGGCAGTGGCCCTGAAGCCAGCCCCGGGGGTTGGTAGACCTTCAAAGCCAGCTATGTGGTCCCCGTGACAGGGCACACAACTCACACGACACCTTCCAAGGACAATTTCCGCTTGTGGTGAATGCCCTGAGTCAAGCGTTTTCCCAAAATGTCCTCCAGAGCAGGAGATGCCCTTGAGAGAGAGCCGCTCATCCCGAAGGGCTCCCGGGCTCCGGAGCATTCGAACTGCCGGCACAGAGTCAGACCACCACCCAGATGCAGAGCCCTAGTGGGGGGCTGCTCTGCTCTCGAAGGTGCGAGCCCCAGTGCTGGGTGTACACTCTGAACAGACTTCCTTTTCGAAGGATCTCAGGTGCTCCTGTGGGGCCGCTTCCCCCTCTGCTCCTCGGGACAGAGCCCTCACCGGCCGAGCCAGGCGGCACGTACTGGCTGGAGGAGGTTGCCAGGGCTCCAGCATTCTTTCCTGGCTTTATGTTCTGGAACAACTCACCTGCCTTCCCCTCGGTCACTTTGCTGAGTTGAGTCAGCCTCGTAATACAGACCTGGGTGTTGGCTTCCTAATTGTTTAGACACTGACTTGGCAACAGGTGAGTGACCAGCCTAAGAAAACCGTCCATAACCCATCTGCCCACAGGTGCCATTCTAGACTCTTAAAAGGCTTATGGGACTATGCTCCAGCTGAGTCCCCCAGGGAATGAAGTTTTATTTATATAATAAGGTTTAGAAAGCAAACCCAACTTCAGCTGTGTGAACACCTCCCCTAGCACTGACAGACAGCTGCAGTTAGCAGACAAATGGCTTCGGGACCAAGAGCCAGGGAGTCCCTCCAATGTCCTTATTGACCTGTGCTATTTGATTTACCTGGCCGCCTGGTGAAAGGCCACATCGGGGCACCTTAAATCAGCCCGACAGAGGAAACTGCCAACCCTCCCTCATCAATCTTCATTTGTCTTTCACAAATGCAGGAGAACCACTCAGCTAGCAGGGTCTCTAGCTAATCCTGCCCAACCTGGGTAAGTGATTTTTAGAAGCCCCCGCCCCCCCCCCCCCCCCTGCCAAACAAAACAAAACTTTTGATGGTAACTCCTCACGTAATTTCCTGGCTGGTACTCTCCTGCTGACAAGAAACACATTTATCTGAATGTCAGGATTGCTGACATGGTGAAATGAAAATAATCCCTCTTGTTCCAATAATTTCATGCCATTCCTTGTTTTAATCTTCAGGAAATAAACTGCTGTTCCTATTACAAATTGAGAGACTAGGGATCATTTTTTAAACATTTTAATTTATATTTAAGAAATCATAGCTAATATATCCTAAGAGAAAGGTATATGAAGCAAACATATAGAATTCCATGCTCTCCTGAGTAAAGATCATTTTGCTGAGATGTTATGCTAATAAGACTATTTAGTAGGACACAGTAACACCTTTTCTTCAGAACAAGACCAGGTTGTTAGCATTATGAAATTAGTACGACTACTTCAGGGGCTGAGAGCCTGTGGCATGAGGGACGTTTTAAAACAAGAGCAAAAGCTAACATGCCGCGCAGAGCTCAGGATTACAAGATGCGCGGCCGCACTGGGTGGGCGGGGAGAAGTACCGCGTCCGCCGAAGGCGATGAGCTGATGCACACCCTGCCCACTATGTAACAGGGTTGACTGGTTTTATTCCTCTAAGTGTCAACTTCTGACAACCCAGGCGGGTTCCTTGAGTCCTCTATTTTCCTAAACGGGGATCCAGACAACTCCCTCACAGGAGGCTCAGCTCTGGGGACTGGAGTGCACTCTTCCCATTGAACGGAAGCCATTCCACCCTCCGTCTGGGTCCCAGCCCTCCTGCTCGCCCCACTCCGATGGCTGCACCCCTTGTCACCACAGAGGGCACAAAAACTCCCCCCTCAGATGCCCCCTTTGTGGGGCCTGTGCTCCAAGAAAAAGATCCAGCGAAGGAGCCATCTCCTTGCTTAAAAGGGCTTTCGCAGGCAGGTGTCCAAGGACTTCCGTGCTGTGTGATTTCAGGAGGACGACTTCATCAGCATTGCTCGACTGCTGTCTTGAGGATTTGAAAAGCTTGTTAGCAAAGGAAAAGTAGACAAATGATAAAGTTTGGAGGCTCCTTTCTGGTATATCTCCTTCAACAGAAACCAATCATCACTAACCTACATCAGGTCAACTGTGCTTCCGTCCCCAGTCATAACCCACACCGCCAGCCTGCAGAAATGAGGAGGAATCGACTTTCTCTTCCAAACTTCTCCAAATTAAATGCACTTTTATGATTTGTAAAATATGTCTCCCACTTCAGTGAAGGAAATTGTACGCTGCCTCATCTCGGCTCTTCTCCGGGCTCTCAGACGGATGTGCAGAGGGGAGGTCCTCTAGCGAAGAAGGCAGAATATTTCCCTTTGTGCAGAATTGCTTGGTGTCCTTCCCTAGTACTAAAAGCTAGGGGACCCCTGGGAGAGTCCCCAGGAGAGCAGAGTACAATGGCAATATAAAATTAGCTTAAATTGGGCGCCTGGGTGGCTCAGTTGGTTGGGCGACTGCCTTCGGCTCAGGTCATGATCCTGGAGTCCCGGGATCGAGTCCCGCGTCAGGCTCCCTGCTCGGTGGGGAGTCTGCTTCTCCCTCTGACCCTCCCCCCTCTCATGCTCTCTCTGTCTCATTCTCTCTCTCAAATAAGTGGATAAAATCTTAAAAAAAAAATTAGCTTAAATTACTGAAAAGACACATTTTGCCATCTGTCAAGTGACATTTCAAATGTCTTTACATTATCGTCTGTCTCTTAAAGTTTGGGGGCATCAAACCGAAGAATTGGCGTTGAACACCAAAGAGAAAATGGACTCCAGGATCCTGTCTCCATTCTGCACGAGGGCTGATGGCCGGTATGTCCTCACATAGGGTGCCCCTTATGCGTGTTTCTAGTCTCCTCGGGGAGTGGCAGCTTTTAAGCGTTCCGAAGGTGTCTCTGCTGTCACTCTCCGCCTAGCCCAAATGGCTGTGTGTGTGTGTCCCTACAGGATCTTTACTGACTAAGGAGCTGAGACATGGAGAGCGGCTTCATCAAAAGCAGGCAGCTTTCGTGGGCATCTCCACCACCTGGCCCCAACGGCAGATGGACGGTGCACAGAGCCTTGGAGCCGTCTAGCCAGCAAAGCCGACAGGAAATTCCAAGGTCTTTTCCAGCAGAAGTTTGTGGGCAGCTTCATCATTTTAGAGCATGATTCTCTGCACGAGTGACATTTTGGGTCTGAGGATTCTTTGCAGGGGCAATTGCCCTGTGTTACAGGTTGTTTACCAGCATCCCTGAGTTAATACTCACTGGATGCTGGGAGCACTCCCCTGCCACCTAAGTTGTGATGACCAAAGATGTGTCCAGACATTGCCACACGTCCCAGAGGGGCAAACTCACCCCAAGTGAGGTTCACAGTGTGGAGACCTGTGTGCGCGTGTGCACGCGTGTTACTGGTGATGGGAAGTTCCACGGCCACGTGCATATCCCAGAGAGCCCTCCATGGGCTCAATTCCAAGCCATCTGCTACTTGTCTAAGGGACAGTGGTTCTCAGGACAGGGGTTTCTCTTTCCCTGTTTACCTTACAAAACAAGTGGACAGCTGGAGTCTTGAGAAAGATTAATCAGATTCATCTTGAAGAAGCTCTGCTCACTTTGCCTTCAGGGTTCTGCCGTCTGCCCTCTCAGTCCCTCTCCTGGACCTCCACCTGGCCCAGGAATCTCTGGGACAACGGTGACAGGAGTGCTGACTTCGGAAGATACATGAGCTCAGGGGCCTCCATGGGCCATTCCCAGGGCTCTGCATCTGGGTCCCCAGCCTCGGCTCTAACCCGCCTGGCCAGTTTCCTGTAGCCCCTGACACCACTTTCCTGATCAATAAGGGAGAGTTTGCCTCAGGGCACAGCTCCTGCCTTCACATCCTACATTCCTCAGGGATGTGGCCGGCTGGCCCCCTCTGCAGACCCAACAAGAAAAGCTTTGGGCCACCATTCTTCAGGCTCCTGGCCCCGAGAGCCACGTGTGCTCTGGCTCCCGAGGGCTGTTACTACGGATTATAAAGCTGTAAAAGGTTAGCACTAAACAGGGAAACTGAGCCTGGGATTCAGTCAGGATCACGCAGCGAATGTGGGCAGGCTTTCCAAGGTAGGCGGCCTGTTGGGTCTCCCTTTGGCCTCCGCAAAGCCAGAAACTCGCCATCTACAGGTGAAGAAACACTGAGTGTTTAGCCTTCCCTCCCTGCTGCATCATCTTTGAGGAGCAGACCCCAGAACGCACAGGGGAGTGAGCCATCCATCCAGGCCTTAAAGACGGAACTTCACAGTGTGCAAATGGGGGTGCGGTGAGGGAAGGAGGTGAGAAGGCCCAGATGTAGCTCCAAAGGCTTTTCTCATTGATCCATCCAGCGCTGAGCTGCAAACCATAGGCTACTTGTCTACCAAGGATTGTGCCAGGCACCAGGATGCGGCGGCTCAGGGACCAGGGGCTCAGGGTGTGGGTGGACCATCACCTCTGCCGCCGCCAGGGGCTGGGCCCCTTGTGGAGGTGGGGAGACAGATAACACTAGCCTCTCTCTTAGGAGCCCTCCCACAGGGAGACCAGGTCTCCCACCCACTGCCTGGAAGGTAACTCAGAGCCACAACCCCTTGGTGAGGTCAGCCACCTGTCCCTGTCAGGATGAGCTCAGTGGGGCTCTGAGCCTGGTGGGTAGAGACACAGGTCTCTCTCTCTGCTCCCTGGGGGAGGGTTCTGCCGAGAACCTTTGGTGTTGCTGAGGAATGCAAGTGGCTGTTTAAAGAAAGAATTACTAATCTGACTACCAGAGGGCGTGCACATGAGTACAGATGCTATAAATCTTAAATACTTTCACGAAGGTTTTCTCCTTATCCCTGCTCCCTGGGGGCTGCTGTCTGGGTCTCATGTGAGGCATAGTGCCTTGGTCAGGGAACAGAGGACAATGGAAACGTGACATCCTAAGCGGCTCAAATGGAAAGTCTTTTGCCTCTGGAGGCCTTGGCCAGCCCATGGCTTGGGCACCAGAATTGCCCAATTGAGCAAATAAAAGTATAGGAGACCAAATTAAATTTGCATTTTAGATAAAAAACAAATAAGACATATTTATACTAAAAATTATTTGTTATTTATCAAAAATTCAAATTTAACCAGGCATCCTGCATTTCATGTAGCACCCCCACCAGGTACCTGGGCTCAGCTGACTCATAGGGAAGCCCCTAATGACACCCCAGGGGACAGCTGAGGGTCCTGGGCTGCAGACTGGGAGGTGGGTGTCCATTTCAACCTCATTCTAACCTGCTGCCGAGGAGCCTGGAATGGGCCACTTCACCTCATGCCTTCTGCTTTTGGACAAGGAAAACCTGCTTGGGCCATCTCCAAAATTATCCAACCACAGTTTAATTTCCCTTTGCTTTTTAAATGTACCTTCCATTTTATTAAAGCCTATATAATTTGATATAAAACAAAATCTTCAGTGAAGCTGCCAAGTGTTTGGATCCAACATCATTTTTCCCCACACTGTGTTCTTTAGGACAACAGCAAGTTAAACAAAACGAAATATATTTTCTTCCCCAAAACTGCATTAAGAACTTGCCAAGAGGAAACTGAAAATGTTCTACAACACTCTTTCCAAAGAAAAACTGCCTATCAACAGTAAGTAATGCTTGCAAACCCCAAATGCATATTCAACCCAAAGTAAACATGCAGTGAATTGTTATTATTAACGGTATTATGTTGTAATACATCAATGTTCTCTGCAATACAGTTTGGTAATGCTGCCCTGTCATATTGCCTCTAATAAAGTTCATTTTTTTTAACTGAATTAGCCAGTTGTTTGACCAAGATGGGCTTAGTCAACAAGTTCTGATGTGAATATTTTTAATAGTTGAAATTTTAGTCTGTAGAATGTGGAAACCGTGATCATCTTCATTTACGGGATGGAGCAACCAGTCTCCTGCAGCCCCAAATAAGAAGAGAGTGCCAACGGACACAGAGCGGGATTTCCCATGAGCCAGATTCGTCCAATCCCTCCTCAGGTCTGTTAGGTTAGCTTTGTAGTTGTCATGCCTAAAACCCAAGGCATTTGTAAAAACAACGACGACGACAACAACAACAACAAAAGCCTAAGGCATCTGTGTAAGTTTCTTAGATTATCTCATTTATGCTAATATCAGCATTAACATTCATTTATAGCTTACCTATCCATTGCAAAACCAAAAAAGACCTCATTCCCTAGTCTAATGGGTTCAAACAAGCAAATAAATCACAAATGGGCCTTTTGTACAGGAAGTTGCCTTGGAGAAAGCACTAGGCATGGCACTTCCCTCATTCCGCGGGGGGAAACCAAACCTGTTTTCTCACCCCTCCCCATCATCCTCACCCCCCACCTGGGCCTCACCAGCTCCCTGACCCCCCTCCCACTTTTGCCCTCTCTTGCCTCTTCTCCATCCAGCAGCCACAGGGAGACAGACCTCTAACATGCAAGCCGATCCAGTCAGTCTTCTTCCCTCAAAACACCGGACACACTTCTTAGGAGACACTTCTTTACTAATGCCCCTGGGCCCCGGAGTCAGACCCACCACTTCTCCCTGCCAACTTGTGCTGTAGCCTCCCTTCCTCTCTGTGCCCCAGTTACAGTGCTCTTTGAATCCCTGTATCCTCCCCCTGTCCTCTACCCCAGGGCCTTAGCACATGCTGTTTAATGACCAAGAAGCTCTTCTCTTCCTGCTTCCTTGTGTGTATCAGTTTCCTTGGGCAGCCATAACAAAGTATCAGTGACTGCATAGCTTAAACAACAGAAATTTATCTCTCCACAGTTCTGAAGGTTAGAAGTCCAGAGTAAGGTGTCAGTAGGGTTGGCTTCTTCTGAAGCTTCTCTTGGCTTATAGATGGCTGCCTTCTCCCTGTGTCCTCACATGGTCATCCCTCTGTGTGTGTCTGCATCCTAATCTCCTCTTCTTTAAAGACACCAGCCATGATGGGCTCAAGTCCATCCCTATGACTTAATTCTAACTTAATTACCTCATTAAAGACCTGAGATCCAAATATAGTCACATTCTCAGGAAGAGAGGGTTAAGACTTGAACATACAGATTTGGATTTGATGCGTAAGGACACAATCCAGTCCATCATACACCATAGCACCATGCTAACTGCACTCAGCCTCAGACCTCTGCACACCCCAAGGAGGGCAGATGCCTATTTGGAGGCACCTAGAACACTAAGGTTCTCTCCTTCAAAGCACTTAGCAGGTGCAATTTTTGTGGAGTGGGATTATGTGATCAGGGGTGTCCCCCTTAGACTATATCTCTATGTGGGAAGACATCACATTAGTTTTCCTGTTTGTTTGATTCTTTTGGTGACAGTTGTCAGCACATAGTAGACACCTAATAAACTGTTGAATGATTTCTTGAAGTTCTCTCCACCAGGAAGGGCAGACCAGGACTGACTTCTCATCTCCTCCCAGGACACACGCTGCTCCCTGGCTTTATCTTGCAAGAGGAAATTAGTGTACCCATCCTGCTTGCCATGAGCCGAGACCTCGAGCAGCCCAAAGACTTATTCAGAGCATGTGGACTATGATGGAGCTGGGATGTCCATCCACACATTTATTCAACCATTGTTTACTTGGGGTCCATCCTTCTCCCAGGGATTTTCCCATTAGATCAGTGGTTGTCAAACTTGAAGGAAGCAGAAGCAACAAAGCTTTCTCACTAAAAAAAAAAAAGAAAGAAAACAACAACAACAAAAAAGAAAAAAAAAGGAAAGAAAGAAAAAAAGAAAGTATCATGGGTTGAACTATGTCCCCTGCAGAAAAGGTGTTGAAGTCCCCACCCCCAGGACCTCAGAATGTTACCTTATTTGGAAGTGGTTATTACAGGTGTGATTAGTGAAAATGAGATCCTACTGGAGTAGGGTAGACCCCCTACCACAATATGACTGGTGTCCTTCTAAGAAGGCCATGTGAAGGCAGGACACACACAGGGAGAGTGCCTTATGACCGTGCAAGCAGAATCTGGCATTACACAGCTGGAAGCCCCAGAATGCTGGCCTTTGCTAGCAAGCCACCAGAAGCTAGGAACAGGCAAGGAAGAATTCCCCTACAGACTTCAGAGAGAGCATAGTCCTGCCAATACTTTGATTGCAGACTTCTAGCAACCAGAGCTGTGAGGCAACAAATTTCTGTTGTTTTAAGCCATCCAGTTTGATGATTTTTTTATGGCAGCCCTAGGAAATTAATATAGTCTTTAATTAGAATGCATTTTATAAGCCCTTATTTATTTATTTATGTATTTATTTATTTATTTATTCATTTATTTATTTATTCTTAAATATTTTATTTTTGTTTTTTAGAGAGAGAGATAGAAAGCATGATCAGGGCAGGGGGGAGGGGGGAGAGGCAGAGGCAGAGGGAGAGAGAGAATCCCAAGCAACTCCATGCCAAATGTTGAGCCCGACACGGGGCTCAATCCCATGACCCTGAGATCATGATCTGCGCCAAAATCAAGAGTTGGACACTCAAGCGACTGAGCCACCCAAGCACCCTGACATTTATTTATTACAAAGTCAAATAATTAGAAAAAAATGATATTTTGGTTAACACCAATGGGTTAAAATTTGGTGTTGATAAAGGAGTATGCACTTTGTAAACATTACAGCATTTAAAGAGTTAAAATACATTTTAAAATGACATTTGAATACAATTAAGTAGTCTCTAGCAGGCACTTAATTTATGTAAGTTATATGGACTATATGGGCTCAAAAAAAAAACATTTTAGCAGAGAAGGATAGTCTGAGTAATGCCTCTTCCAAGGCTCTTCCCAAGTGTGTTCTCCAGAGTGTGGGCAGTGAGACAGCCCAAGGACCTGCAGGACCCTCATTGGGGGAGATCTGTAGGATTCTGGTCTCTGAATGTGAGGATGCATTGTTTTTGATGTGGCACTATGAAACATAAGACAATTACTTCAACCAGTGCTCAGACATCAATCCAGCCCTCTGCCCCGCCTCTAGGGGAATATGGAAATGCAAATTACTTCAGAGAGATGGCATATTAGTATCCAGTATGGCACCTCCCTAGGGAATGTTGAGAGGAATGTTCTAGTCTAATTTTGGCCAGACTTTTCTTAACTTGGTACATATCAATTATTGACCTCAAATTTAGCACCTTAAACCTCAATAAATATCTTTATCTCACATTGTGTCTGTGGGTCAGGAATTTGTTCATTGCTAGCTGGATGGTCCTAACCTGGGGTTTCTCCTGAGGCTACAGTCAAGATTTCCAGAAATTTACAGAGATTGACAGAGATTTCACAGATTGACAGGGGCCTGTAGTCACCTATCTGGGGCTGGAGGAACTGCTTCCAAGAAGGCGCCCTCACATGGCTTTTGGCACGAAGTCTTAGCTCCTCACCTCCTGAAATTCTCCATCAGGCTGCTTGAGTATCCTCACAATATGGCAGTTGCCTTTCCCAGTGTGAGTGCTTCAACAGAGAGTAAAAAGAAAGTCCTTTGGACCCACATCTATATGGTCAACTAATCTTTGACAAGAATATCCAATGGAAAAAAGACAATCTCTTCAACAAATGGTACTGGGAAAACTGGACAACAACATGCAGGAAAATGAAACTGGACCACTTTTTACACCATACACAAAAATAAATTCAAAATGGATGAAGACCTAAATGTGAGACAGGAAACCATCAAAATCCTAGAGGAGAACACAGGCAGCAACCTCTGTGACCTTGGCTGCAGCAACATCTTACTAGACACATCTCCAGAGGCAAGGGAAACAAAAGCAAAAATGAACTATAGGAACTTCATCAAGATAAAAAGCTTCTGCATAGCAAAGGAAATGATCAACAAAAATAAAAGGCAGCCTGTGGAATAAGAGAAGATATTTGCAAATGACATATATGATAAAGGGTTAGTATCCAAAATCTATAAAGAACTTATCAAAGTCAACACCCAAAAACCAAATAATCCAGTTAAGAAATGAGCAGAAGACACAAGTAGACATTTTTCCAAAGAAGACAAACAGATGGCTAACAGACATGTGAAAAGATGCTCAACATCACTCATCTGCAGAGAAATGCAAATCAAAACCATGATGAGATACCACCTCACACCTGTCAGAATGGCTGAAATTAACAACACAGGAAACAGCTGACGTTGGCGAGGATGTGGAGAAAGGGGAATCCTCTTGCACTGTTGGTGGGAATGCAAACTGGTGCAGCCACTCTGGAAAACAGTATGGAGGTTCCTCAAAATTAAAAATAGAACTACCCTATGATCTAGCAATTGTACTACTAGGTATATACCTAGTAATGTATATACGGTATATACCCAAAGGATACAAAAATACAGATTCAAAGGGGTATGTGCACCCTAATGTTTTTAGCAGCATTATCAACTATACTCAAACTACTGAAGGAGCCTAAATGTCCATCAACTGATGAATGGATAAAGAAGACGTGAAATCTTGCCATTTGCAGTGACGTGGAAGGAGCTAGAGAGTATTATGCTAAGTGAAATAAGTCAGTGAGAGAAAGACAAACATCATATGATTTCACTCATGTGGAATGTAAGAAACAAAACAGATGAATATATGGGAAGGAAAAAAAAGAAGAGAGAGAAGGAAGCAAACCATAGGAGACTCTTAACTATAGAGAACAAAATGAGGGTTTGATGGAGGGAGGTCGGTGGGGGATGGGCTGGGTGGGGGCTGGGCATTAAGGAGGGCACTTGTGATGAGCTCTGGGTGTTGTACGTAAGTGATGAATGACTGAATTCTACTCCTGAAACTAATATTGCACTGTATGTTAGTTAATTAGAATTTAAATAAAAATTTTTCATATCTTCTGCCCACTTAGACACTTCTCTGAAGAAGACATACAAATGGCTAACAGACACATGAAAAAATGTTCATCATCATTAGCCATCAGGGAAATCCAAATCAAAACCACACTGAGATACCACCTTACACAAGTTAGAATGGCAAAAATGGACAGGGAAAGAAACAACAAATGTTGGAGAGATTGTGGACAAAGGGGAACCCTCTTACACTGTTGGTGGGAATGCAAGTTGGTACAGCCACTTTGGAAAACAGTCTGGAGGTGCCTCAAAAATTTAGAGCTACCCTATGACCCAGCAATTGCACTACTGGGTATTTACCCCAAAGATACAAAGAAGGGCCATATGCACCCCAATGTTCATAGCAGCAATGTCCGCAATAGCCAAACTGTGGAAAGAGCCAAGATGCCCTTCAACAGATGAATGGATAAAGAAGATGTGGTCCATATATACAATGGAATATTACTCAGCCATCAGAAAAGATGAATACCCAACTTTTACATCAACATGGATGGGACTGGAGGAGATTATGCTAAGTGAAATAAGTCAAGCAGAGAAAGTCAATTATCATATGGTTTCACTTATTTGTGGAACATAAGGAA
>NC_138374.1:4276779-4371260 GCF_054177405.1 Leptonychotes weddellii
TATTGATTAGGTCCCTGGCAGTTGGTACTGCCTCTTGTTCTTTTTGTTGAGGAGATTTTTTCCATCTTGCTTTTTGTCCAGAGGAGAATAGGTGAATGAGAGAACAAAATGCTAACAGGGTAACAACGTCCCCAGAAAATATACACTAAACAAATCAGAAAAGACTTGAAACCGGGGGAAAAGAAAGGGAAAGAAAGAAAAAAAAAAGATAAAAACAAAACAAAATATGATCAAATATGATCAGGCTGGTGCATAGATCCATGCCACACACTAGATTTTGGGTGTATTTGGGTCTGTTAGAAGAAAGTGCCTCCCAAAATTTTAAAGAAAGAAAAACTTATACATGTACAAAAATAAGGGTTAATACAATGAAGGGATGGAATATGACTGTAAAGATGAAAATTATAAAAGATTTTATAAAAGGAATTGGTAAGATAAGAAGTTGGTTGAAAAAAGAAAGAAGAGGATTTAAAAGAAAAAAAGGAGAGAATGTGATCAGGCAGGAGACTAGAACAAAGTCATACACTAGAGACTTAAGGTATATTTTGATCTGTTAGAAGAAACTGTATCCCAAAATTTTAAAGAGAGAACTACTTATATATATACCAAAAATAAGGGTAACTACTATGAAGGGATAGAATATGACTTTAAAAATGAAAATTACAACTATAACTTTCCATATATTTTTCTATTTCATCATCATGAAGATAAATTTATCATAGCAGGAAGATAGAACATGTTTTATCTAACAATTTGTTAGCTTGACATGTCACTTTAAAGGTGAGCAGGGCTTCACCTGTGTGTTTTCCCTGGGCCTCAGGGCTCTCTCTTCCACCAGCAGCCTCACCTCTGGCCCCATGGATCCCATTACCCTCCCCACCCCTACAGGCCCTGGAAGGTTCTGGCTTCCCCCCGCTGCTAGTTGCTGGGGCCTCAGCCTCCTTGGTGGTCCCTTCACCCCACCCACACCTCCATACCCCTTCCTTCCTTAGAGGGCTTTCAAATCAATCTTTTTGAGTGCTTTCCAGAACCTTGACAGATACTCCTGATGTGTACACTCCCTTCTCTTTCCAACACGCTTCATTTTCTTTGTAACACTTACTCCCTCTTGACAGCATAGGAACTGCACGGTTTTGCTTGTTTCCTGCTCTAGGCTGGGAGGTCTCTAAGAGTAGAGACTTTGACTTGTCCTCTGCTGGAGCCCCAGGGCTGAAAAGAGCACACCTACTATGTGCTCAATAAATATGTGTTATGACTGAATGACCTTCAATGGAAGTAACGTCTACAAGAATAGCTTGACTCCAGGCCCTGGCCCAGGGCACGCTTCTGTACAATAGTCAGTGAAGGGCGAGTGGAGGAGGGACATATTTCCAAAGGATGTAGACCGGTCACAGTTGACAAGGCTGAGATGACGCATCCAAGGTGCCACCCAATGCCGGGCTCATGGCGGGCACTCAATCTACATGAGCTCCCTGTGAATCCCTTAGTTAGGAAACAGATGAGACTTCTAAAGGCCCCTTCCTGCCCCGAATTACTCTTTGTTAGATCCACTACTTGAAGATGAGGGGCAGGATGTCAAAATCGGCAAGGTTATAAATTAGCTAAAAGGAAGATTATAACCTTCAACGGAGAGAAATAGTTTGTGGATCATGAGTGCTCAATGTGTCAATTAAAATGTGAGTTGCCTGATGTTTGACTCACCCAGATCCTGAGGTTTCTTTTCTTTTTTTTTTTCCTCCTTCCCATAATGAGCTGCCAAGGACTGTGATATACAATCACACAGCAATTATATGGAACCTGCAGCCCAATGAGCACAGGGTTCATTAGCTGAAGGGATTCTGCAAAAAAACAGATTGGGTTGTGTGAGGGTCGGGCTGGCCGCGTGAGGAACCCCCTGATCTCTTGTCATTCAAAGCAGAGCGAGGTTGGCAGCCCCAACGGGGGAAATTGCTACTTGGCCACGTCGGGTGACAGGGACACACTTCACGGCTGTCAGGGCCGGCGTGGAGAATGAATGAGTGTTGTCGAAAGGTGTCAGGAGGTAATTAGTAGCCCCTCGGTTGTCTGTAAACAAACATTTTTGATGCGTGCTATGAAGAGATGAAGCTATTTTGGTGATCAATTTTGCACTCTCAGGAAGCAGAATGTAATTACGGGGTCTGATCTACAGCCCTCATTGTGCCAGCCCCGAGGGGGTGGAACGGGCCCCCCTCCAGAGCTGGCAAGCTCTCTGCTGGCAGGGGCTTGCTGCTGGCTTTCCCTTGCTCTCCCACTGCCAGTCGTCTGTCTCCCCTTGTGCTGTTTTAAGGGCCATTTTATTTTTGTTTCTAAAGTTTGAAAAGTGGCTGCCAAGAGATTTATCTGAGTTGATAAACCCTTACTGAGCATCCTGGCCCCATGCAGGGGCTGCAAAGACAGAGCAGGACTGAGGCTCAGCGTCCACTCTCGCGGAGCTTCCCGGGGAACGAGGAAGGCAGCTTAGACTTTGCAAGAGACGCAAAGTTTAATGAAAACAAAACAAAAAAGGTTTACATTTATTTAGTACCAGGCACTAGATCAGCAAATGATAAATATAGAATCGAAGTAATGACTAGGATCTCATTAGCACCCACAAAACCCTATGAAGTAGATACTGCGATTGTCACCATTTGAAAGAAGGGGAAACTGAGCAGGCAACTTGCCCCACGTTCCTCTCACCCTGGTCTGCCTGTTTCCTAGGCCCTGAGGACAAATGGCCTTCTAAATTAGACGCGATCCATCTTATGGTGCTCCCACTCCCCTGCCATGGGAATGCAGAGGGTATGCACGTGGGGGTGTAACCCGTCCACAGGAGGGAAGAGTGCCAGGGTGGCCAGGATGTGACCATCCTTGGCCCGTGGGCTCCAGGTTATGGGATGGGGACCCCTCTCCTGGTTGCTCGTGTCTGCTCTGCTCACCTTGGGAGCCGGAGTCCCTCAATGGGAAGACACTCCCGAGCCACATGGGGATCTGAGAAATTGTTTCATCAACAGGCTTCAACCTTCCCAGGTTATACTCACCTGAATGTTTGGGAGGCACTTAACCTTCCAGCTGGTGCCCCTTTTCCTCCCCTCATCTTAGCAATCCAATATCTCCCAGTGGCGTCTAGCTTCCAGAACAGAGGTATTCTGCTTGTAAAAATTGCCACAATCCCATGCCAGTCCACATTCAAACTGGGGTCTCTCAATGGTCCACAGCAACAGCTCTCCTGTTTCCTGTGTCCACTTTGCCTGTCAAACTAGAGCTCTAAAACTAGCCCACAGTGATATGCGTGGAATTGCAAACAAAGGGGACAGCTGTCTAGTCATGCAGGACCCAGAAGGTCTGTGAGGTCTGTGTGGGGAACAAAGGGTTTTCTTTTTCAAAGATACTTGTGGGCACCTTCCTGGGGCTATTGTCTCTGCACCAGAAGGTGGAACTGAATCCAAGACTCCACGGCCTCCTGGCTGATGGACACCTGAGAAATCCTGCCATCTCAGTGATCAAGGAAGTGAGGTGTATCTGAGAGCCTAGGGTCTCTGTCATGCTCATGGCATGTATATTAACCGGCCACTTTATCATGTGGGATCACGTGGGAAGGGCTGTTTATGAAGATTGAATTTCTCAAAGGAAAGTGACAGCTTCACACGCCCCTGCCCAAGGAGGTTTGGTGACAAGAAACTTCAAAAAGTTAGCATAATTTTCAGCACATAAAGGCTATGTTTCCTGACTGCATGTCACACCCCCCAAATGCAGTAATAAAATGGTTTTCCCCAAAATCTTACTTGGGAAAAAAAAAAGGTTTTTAAATGGTCAGTAGGGAATGGTTAGGATTAGCTTACAGAAACTCTGCTTCCTGGGGGTGACTGAAGGCTGGTTTCACCCCTGGGAGGCATGCCAGGGGCCCCGAGAAAGCAGACACACAGGCCATGGGGTCAGAGGTCAGCCAGATAGGCTTATCAGCCTGGGGTTTCACGTGAAAGGATTCTAGGTTGGAGTCAAGGGCCTTCCTCTCTCCCTCTCCCTCCTTCCCTCCTTCTTCCCTTCCTTCCTTCCTTCCTTCCTAATAATGGTCAGTCTCAAGAATCTTCCAGCAGAGGTCACGCTTGCCTTTGTGATGATGGAAGTCATTTGTTATTTTAGAGAATAGAACTGATTGTTCTGGGCTGTAAATTTCCGCATGTTTGGAGAGATGCCACGATGGCACGAGGCCATGGAGAGGTGCAGGACACACCCTCAGAGCCACCGTGCCACCAGTCAGCTGAGCACCACATATCATGACAAAGAGGATGGCAGCCAAACTGCCACTGTCCACGTGCCCAGCACCGGTCCCTCACGTGGCCCTTTGTATCTATGATTCGTGATGCAGGCCCCTGAACAATTAGCCTTTCCCTTAGGGGCCTGAGGATCATGAGGGCTTCCTTATCAAAACCTGTCCACAGATTGCAGGGGTTTTGTGAACCCCTCAGGATGATTGCTGCATGGTCGTGCCAGGATTCTGCAGAAGGGTCTAGACTCACCAACAGCTACCCAGGTGCTTCCAGTTGGTGGGTTGTGAAAGCACCATGTGTATGGTTAGAGGGGCTTCATGGACAGAGGGTGAGGCCCAGGCAAGGCTTGAGGAGATGTGTAGAAATGGGACTGGTGGAGGGGAAGAGGAAAGATACCATCACTCAGGAAGAATCTGAGCGATTTGCTTGGGATGTCTTTTCTGGGAGATAGTTCACTGGCTTCCAACACTAAATACAGCCTAGAGAGCTAAGATTCCCTGAGTGCTTCCTAAATCCACTTCTCTGAGCTAAGTGCTTTTCCCGCGTGTCTCATGTTGGTTCTATGGGGGAAATCAAGGTTAAATAGTCCGGCCAAGATTGTGCAGCTTCTAAGAAATAGAGCCTACCCTCAGACCCAGATGTCTAATTGACCAGACTGAACTTGTAACTGTTACCCTAAGTAATCTCCCTCATGATACAACCCGGCTCACAACCCAGTCTCTAACTTCACGGTGGCTGGTATGGCCGACTGGGGTCTCATGTGCAACATTTGTTCATGGTCAGCTCCTTTAAGACCTAGTTCCTTTCAATCCCCAAACAAAACTTGCCTCCTGTGAATTTGTCCTAACAGGGCCCAGGTGTGTCTGAGAAACCACAGATCTTGTGGACAAGATCGAACAGATATTTCTAATCTGTGTGTTTTATGTCTTGTACACATTTTATGGCCCAAATCGCCATCTGGCCTAGGGAAAGAAAAAAGATGGGAAAAGTTATTGAAAAGAAGGTGTGAACATTTTTTCATGTGTCTGTTAGCCATTTGTATGTCTTCTATGGAGAAGTGTCTGTTCATGTCTTCTGCCCATTTTTTGACTAGATTATTTGGTTTTTGGGTATTGAGTTTAAGAAGTTCTTTATAGATCTTGGATACCAACCCTTTATCTGTAATGTCATTTGTAAATATCTTCTCCCATTCTGTGGGTTGCCTCTTAGTTTTATTGACTGTTTCCTTTGCTGTGCAGAAACTTTTTATCTTGATGAAGTCCCAAAAGTTCATTTTTGCTTTTGTTTCCCTTACCTTTGTAGACGTGTCTTGAAAGATGTTGCTGTGGCCAATGTCAAAGAGGTTACTGCCTATGTTCTCCTCTAGGATTTTGATGGATTCCTGTCTCACATTGAGGTCTTTCATCCATTTTAAGTTTACATCTGTGTATGGTATAAGATAATGGTCCAGTTTCATTCTTCTGCATGAGGCTGTCCAATTTTCCTAGCACCATTACTGAAGAGACTGTCTTTTTCCCATTGGATATTCTTCCCTGATTTGTCGAAGATTAGTTGACCATAGAGTTGAGGGTCCATTTCTGGGCTCTCTATTCTGTTCCATTGATGTTGATGGGAATGCAAGGTGGTATAGCCACTCTGGACAATAGTATGGAAGTTCCTCAAGACATTAAAAATAGAAGTACCCTATGACTCAGCAATTGCACTATTAGGTATTTACCCCAAAGATACAGATGTAGTGAAAAGAAGGGACACATAAACCCCAATGTTCATAGCAGCAGTATCTACAATAGCCCAACTGTGGAAGGAGCTGGGATGTCCTTCAACAGATGAATGGATAAAGAAGATGTGGTTCATATATACAATGGAATATTACTCAGCCATCAGAAAAGTTGAATACCTACCTACCATTTGCATCGACATGGTTGGAACTGGAGGGGATTATGCTAAGTGAAATAAGCCAAGCAGGGAAAGACAATTATCATATGGTTTCACTCATATGTGGAACATAAGGAATAGCTCAGAGGACCATAGGGGAAGGGAGGGAAAACTGAAGGGGGAGAAATCAGAGAAGGAGACAAATTATAAGAGACTCTTAACCATAGGAACCAAACTGAGGGTTACAGAAGGGAAGGGGGTGGGAGGTTGGGGTAGCCGGGTGATGGGTATTAAGGAGGGCATGTGTGGTGATGAGCACTGGGTATTATACACAACTAATGAATCATTGAACACTACATCAAAAACTAATGATGTCCTTTATGTTGGTTAACTGACATAGTAAAAAAAAGGAAAGAAAAAGAATTAAAAAAGTATTCAGTGATTAATAGAGTAAGATAAAGATTTTTTGCATATTGGAAAAAAAAGAAAGGAGGGTGTGAGTAGATGTGTCTGGAAAATTAGTATCTTGGCCAGTCATGATCAGAGGGAGTTTACATTCATGCAAGGATGTCAACTCTTTACAAAGCTCTAGCCTGTGGTGGACACTTAGTTAACGTTTGCTGAATGAATGAATGAATGAATGAATGAACAAAAATTAGACTTTAATCCTACCTTTAAGGATCCTGTGGTTAATACCTATCCTCCATTATAGATCCTATGTAAACAGATCCTATACATATGGTTGCCTAATTAATACAGCAATCCCGAGCAAAGTCTGAAATACTGACTAGAAGGAGAGACGGAATGGCCCAATACCCTGAACATGGAGACTCCCACACACCCCCTTTGTGTGGAGAGCGTCCAGTGAACCAAGCCTCAGACTCAAAGTGCCCAGACCCTTTGGAATCATTCATTTAAGTCACCACAAAGTGGGCAAGGCTGTTCTTCTGGAATAGTCGAGAACCCTGTTCACCTGGAGTGGCTTGAGGAGGCTAAGTCTTCCATGTTAATCTCCATGGGATGCCAGGTCACTTTCCAGGGACGTGGTTTGCGCTGGAGTCCTTGACCAAATGCGTAATCCTCCCTAAAGCCCCACAGAGACCCCAAACCTCACTCTTTAAATCCTGGGGACCGCATTCTGTGGTGCCAGCTTGTCATTTCTCCTGCGGGTGTTCCATTTTATTATGATGAACACATCCAACACCTTTTTATTAAATGAGAATTTGTTGACTTCCTATGCTCCTGTTCAGTTTGCCACAGAGTGAAGTCTAGGGGATGTTGAAATTCAGTTATTTTCCACAGAAACCCTGCTCCTGGTAAATCACCCTTGCTCTCAGGGCTCAGATCCCATGGCCCTGAGATCCTGCTAAGACATTTGAGAGCTGAGGGCCTGGGGCAGGGGAGGCGAGACAGGAAAAGCCTGGGGTTTAAACTTACATTTTATGTCATGCTGCTGGCGGGAGGTCATGGATGCATCTTTCAGAGATTTTCGGTCCCCACAGCGGGGTGCGTATCAGGCAGAAAATGTTAAAGGAATTATGCTATGTGCTTACAAAGTCATTACATGGATCTTGGGAGAACCAAGAAATTGACTTTTATCTTCTTTCTTATCCTTCTATCATCAGTGCAAACCTAAGATGACAGTGCAGACAGGTAGAACTATCCCCAGGAAGTGCAAAGCCACAGGACACAGAGATCTGGGTGTGCTCATAAGGGTCTGAAATAGCTTTATCCATGGACTCTTCCAGAAAATGACCAAAGCAGAAAAGGACTCATTTTTCAGTTATTTGTAAGAGTCCAATCACACACTAACTTACTCTATACCTTTTCCCTCCTTTGTATAGACGACTCCAGACTTTTCCAGACTGTTGTTTAGGGAGTAATGGCCATACCACACTGTTCGCTCCACAATTTAATCCCTGAAGGTTGGGCACCTGGGGGCTCAGTTGTTGGGCGTCTGCCTTCTGCCCAGGTCATGGTCCCAGGGTCCTGGGATCGAGTCCCATGTTGGGCTCCCTGCTCGGCGGGAAGCCTGCTTCTCCCTCTTCCACTCCCCCTGCTTATGTTCCCTCTCTCGCTGTGTCTTTCTGTCAAATAAATAAAATCTTAAAAAAAAAAAAAAACCCGAAGGTTTTGCTCAGTAACTGATACCATTGAGGTAAAAAATATTTTTTCATCATTTGCTCCTGAGATAAATCAGGTTTTTCAAAGCAGAGGGACATTTCTTCACTCAACAAATGTTTATTGATAACCTACTATGTGCTGGGAACAAGGGTAGGTATAGACAGCTAGTCCTAGCCACCATTAGTCCTTTAACAGGAGGAAAACACAGTGTATCAGGTGGTGGTAAGTGCTGTGGAGAAAACTAAGCAGAGAAGAGGGTCAGGAGCCTCCCTGAGAAGGTGACATGTGAGTTTCAGTGGCTGATGTCCCCATCAGCATGTCAAAGCTCTTGTGTTGGTGGAGCCTGGGCATTCAGATTTCGGACTGGAGTAGTTGCAGGTCTGGGGTGTAAAACCAATAAAAGGCTAGGGCTAGAAGTGACCTTGCAAACCCTATTGTCCAGCCCCATTCACTCCACTTGTGGGGAAACTGACCCCTGAAATGTGAACCGAGCAGCTGTGTCTCCGCTCAGCCTTGGGATCTGAACACCGTGACTCCAACATAGATGCTTCTGTGTAATTACCTCTCCCTGAGCTCCAGAGTCAACCTGCCCCACCTTCATAGTTATGTAGGCTGCTTATAGAGCAATCTCTAACCATCATCACAAAACAAAAGGCAAGCAGGCTCACCCTGAAACGGTGCATTGTCTCAGACCCAGAAGTGGCTGGAATTCTGCACTGGAACATGGGGCCATCTTCCCTGTGACAATGAACTCCAGGGGTTGTTGGGCAAATTGATTCACCTTTCACAGAAGGTCTAGTGTACCCTCCCCCATGCACTTGTCACATAAACTCCTACTTGTCACATTCAGCATGGACCTTCGAGAGGGAGGAGAATTACAAATAGAAAACCTTGCATACTTCCACTACACCTGCCTACCAGCCCAAGGGTCTGTGGCCAACGCAGGTCACGATGCCAAAAGGGCTGGCTCTTCTTTTCTCTTTAGTTGTATCATGCACTTCAAGTATGAATCTGATGCCTTCTTTCCATCTGCTTTGAAAAGAGCAGATGCGGGCGCCTGGGTGGCTCAGTTGGTTAAGCCACTGCCTTCGGCTCAGGTCATGATCCTGGAGTCCCTGGATCGAGTCCCGCATGGGGCTCCCTGCTCTGCAGGGAGTCTGCTTCTCCCTTTGACCCTCCCCCTTCTCATGCTCTCTCTCTCTCTCATCCTCTCTCTCAAATAAATAAATAAAATCTTTAAAAAAAAAAAAGAAAAAGAAAAGAAAAGAACAGATGCAGAATTTGATGTGAATATGTAATTGAGATTCTTCTCCTGGAAACGTTAGGTTCTAGACTGGGGAGTCATCAACGTTGTATCAGGCAAGTTCACGGAGCCTGGGGATGGGGAGCTGTCATGATATCTTTGAGCAAAGTAAGAACATGTGATCCCATCCATCCAACCAGACAACTCAGGTGTCAAAAGAAGGCAACCTTCCCTCATATAGTGAGCTCATACGATGATAGTATTAACTGGAATAATAAAGGTAACCTAGCATACTGGTCCAATCATCTTAAAATTCCATATACATCTTCGACACCACCACAGATTGTACAAGGAAGAACAAGATAAAACAAGACCCTCGCCCTCTATGGGGCTTGCCGTCAGTGCGGTGGGTAGGGGGGTCAGGTCTGGGAATAAATAGCTATAGGGCAGCTTGGAAGTGTTAGATCTGTGATAAGACACAAACTCTTCTAGGGATATAGAGGACAGTGGACCAGCCCTGCTGGGCTCAGGGTCAGGGAAGGCTTTTCAGAGGAGGTGAAATTGAAGCTGGTCTTGAGGGATGGGTGGGCACTCATCCGTGGGGAATGAGAGAGAAGGCCCTCCAGGCAGCGGGAAGACCAAGCGGGAATGCATCGGGTTGCGCAAGAGCAGGGGTGGGGTCTGACCCACAAGTCATTGCACGGGGCCGGAGTGTCAAGTTCGGATGGGAAGGTGTGGCAGACGAAGCCACAAGCTGATGGGGCCCCATGGGAAGGGGGAGCTGAGCTCAGGGACCTGGGGTTGGCTCCTGCACACATCCCTCTCTCCAGAAGTGAAGATTGTCTCCGGCTGCTTGTCGGTCAGAGCCAGAACCTGGAAGTCTGTGCTACGTGCGTACAGATGGCCGGACGTGCCCCTTCTTTCCTAGGATCCTGGTCTTGTTTCCCCACATCAGAGAAGCAGATTCACAGCTGCTCTGGAACTGGGTGCGTTTTCACTCTCTTTCCAAAACTAGCACTGCACCAGCTCTTCGAGGCATTAACCAGCCAGCCCGGCTCATGGCTAATTGCTGTGATATTTATCATTACAGGAGGGGGATGGCTTCCATCTGAGGATCAGACCGGGCTCTGCAGCTGGGGAAGTCTGCCCAGCCTTGTGCCCGGGTCTCCACATCATTGTCTGCCGTGTCACTGGCAGACGGAGCTAATTGGGAGCTGGCAGTCGTGTCAGCTTTGCTTGGCCCAGAGACACCCCCGGGTCGCTGCAGTAATTTCACATGAGTGAGAAAGGGCAGCGTGGGGTGGTTTTCATCTTCTCTGCAAAACAACGGAGCTGTTTGAATTTGTCTTGGGCAGAAGCAGAGGGTGGGCGAAGCTGCCATAAATGTGACAGGCAGATGTCACTGTGGAGTCCTCCGTGTGCTCCTGGCTGCTGTCTGGGTGGGGGACAGTTAGGTATAGGGACACATTCTCCCTTTCCCTCTGCGCCTGCCTCCCTTCGTGATTGCACCTTCCATGTGGCAAGGCAGTCAATTAGACCACAGCAGAGAAGCACCCCTGTGCTTATTCCTTCGTAGGAAAACCAAACGTACCTTTAGAGTCCCTTAACGTAAACCTAACTGCAAGTAACTAACCTTGTTGGAGAAAAAAAAAAAAAAAAAAAATGCTTGTTTACACTATTCAGAGAGCATGGTCACATTAAAATCACAGTCATGGCTGTGATTTTTTTAAAAAAGGAATCTTATTAAAAACTTGGAGTGTAGGGGGCACCTGGGTATAGCTCAGTTCATTAAGTGTCTGACTTTTGGTTTCGGCTCAGAATCATGATCTCAGGGTTGTGAGATCGAGCCCCAAGTCGGGCTCCATGTTCAATGTGGAGTCTGCTTAAGATTCTCTCTCAATCTCTCCCTCTGTACCGCCCCACCTCTAAAATAAATAAATATATCTTAACACAGAGGATGAACAACCCCACAAACACTGGCTCAAAAAGACAGGGCTGCTTAGCAGGAAGCATGTATGAAAGAGGGAGGTGCATTTTTAACATGCGCGTGGAGAAAAGCAAATGCGAGTAGTTGTACAGATGTCCCAAATCAGCCAATCAGCTCTGGACCCTTTACTGAGAGCAGAATATGGCATTATTGCTCAGATTAAAATAAAAAGAAAGTATCTCTACCCAGTAAAAGATTGCTGCATGTTCAAGCCCGAACAATAAATCCTATGCAAATAATGGAGTGCAGGGTGGGTCATGCAGTGGGCAGTGTCCAGAAGGGGCCTCTGGCTGGGTCCTGGCCGCTGGAGACCCGGCATTCTGTGCTTACTGGGAGACAAGTAGACACTGCAGGTAAGAAATGCTCAGAGGCTGGGGAATGAGGCTCCAGGGCCCTGCTAAGGAGTTTGCAGAGGGAAAGAGGAGTCTGGCCAAGCAGGGGCCACATGGCCGATGAGGAGCAGAACTCATCACAGAGAGATGGCAGGTTTTCGCTGGCCTTACACAGAACCCGGGCTCTGCCGGGCTGTCCATTTCTGCATGTTCTTCCCATCTGTTGGAATCTAGAATAATGGATTCCCAGCTCCCTCCTCTCTCAGAAAAACCACAAGACAGCAATAGGTAACTGTGGTTCCCCTGGCTTCTCCTTGCCTCAGTCCACTTCTGGATTTGGCCCCCCAGATATCTGGGAAGGAAGGCCATCGGACTTTCTAGAACAAAAATCTGTCTTTTTGACTTTTTGACTAAACTGGTGGTCTGAGCACAACCTCTGAAAGCTGAGGTCCTACCTATGCCCACCTGAGGTGACCTTGGGAAGCACCCTTTTGTTTTTGTCCTACTGTATTGACAGTCAACAGTGAGGAGAATTGTCCCAGCTGTTTAGAATGTCAGTGAAGTTGGTGTTATTTTGGCCAGTGTAAAAATAATATTTACTGTAAATCATTCGGGTTGCTTCATATCTCTTAAACCCACTTGAAAAGGAAATCGGGTTCTCTGCTGGATTACAAGAATTATGTCCCAGATTAGCAACTGTGTGGGTCAAACTCTTCTTTGTCCCAAGAGCTCTTGGCATATGGTTGGAAGAATGGAAGTCAATGGAAATCCCGACTCCAATGTCGTTACAGGAAATCTCAGAGCCTGCCTAGACCAACAGTTCAGTTTCCAGAGAAACACTTTGATGAAGAAGGGAAACCATGTTGACCTGCCTCTTTGTCATATCAGAGTTCACACCGAGGGAGCAGGATGGATTTAGGGAGGGTTGTTTTGTTTCTTCACTGGAAATGTGACAACATATTGGTGTTTACCAGGCTGCAGGCTGTGTCAGAAGCTCAACTGCTGTTACCATGGCAACCAGATGCACTGGCATCTCTCTGCAGCACCACCTTGGCTTTGCCTGAACCATTTCCCAAAGTGTCTGGAGAGTTATTTCCCAGTGGACATTTCAACCTGACATTGCACTTGGAGCATCAGCCAGAGCACTCACCCAGAGTACACATCTTAGATTCAAGAATGCTCAGACTGGGGAATTTCGCCCAACTAACTCCCCCCCCAAAAAACACAAAAAAAACCCCAAAAAGTAATGGTTAGTCAAAAGCCCATGGAAGTCTAACTTAGCAGCCAGGCAGGAAAAAAGGTCAGAACATTCTCCACTGAAAAGGCATGAGTTTGGCCCAAGGAAACAGGGAGCCGTTTGTCATACATCCTAGATGAATTCAAATATTTTTTAAAGATTTTATTTTTTTATTAGAGAGAGAGAGAATGAGAGAAAGAGCACAAGCAGGGAAGGGGCAGCGGGAGAGGGAGAAGCAGACTCCCTGCTGAGCAGGGAGCCTGATGCGGGGCTCCATCCCAGGACCCTGTGATCATGACCTGAGCCAAAGGAAGAAGCTTAACCACTGAACCACCCACGCACCTCTAGATGAAGTCAATCTTAAGAGAAATCCAAGAACGAGCACAAATCCTGAAGCCTCTGCCGCAGGATGCAGAAACCCCCAGGGAAAATCAGGAGCAGCTAGAAGACGAAAGAGAAAGCTTTTAGGCAAATAGTGCACAGATGTAGTCTAAGAGGTGGTTTATTTCTTTGTAGAAACTCTAGTTTTAGGAAGACATGGCATAGGCCAGATATAGATTGTGTGAAGTATTAATTCTGTGACTTTGAAGAGGTTACCTGACCTCTCCGAACCTCGGGTATTTTATTGGAAAAGTGTGGTTTATAATGTTAACTCCTGCAGACGCTTGGGCAGATTGAGTACCGCAGTGTGTGTGAGCACTGGATTCTTGTGTCTGACACATGGTAAGTGCTCAGTGACCTCCCTGGCTTTCTCATTCACTGTTTATTGGGCATTGCCGGGTGATGTGGACACTCAGCTGAATGTGTTTCAATTTGTACTTCAAGGAGGTGAGAGCCCAGTGGGGAAGGGTGGTAAATAGGTATTCATCTAGTGGTGACGTGGTGTAACCAGTCTGAGAACTGAGAATAGACAAGTTGGCCAACCCTGCCGGAAGAGCTGGGTGATATTCCAGAGAGGGTGGCTCCAAAACGATGCTCTGCAAAAAGCACTGGAGTTTACCAGAAGGAAACATAGCTGGAAGGACATTCCTGGCTGGAATTGCACCGGAGCAGGAGGTGAGCTGCAGGTGGCTGGATGAGGCCGCTGCCCTGAGCAGTCACCCAAAGCCTCCTGGACAGCTCCCTGATCACTGTGAGGGTTGCTGGTGGGGAGGGTTGGAGGGCGCTCAGGGACCACGGACTGTCTTGAGACTATGAGTAGTTTGTCCAAAAAAATCAACATATACTAACCCTTGCATCTTTTTAAAATAATAGTTTGGTTAAGATAAAATTCACATACCATACAATTCACTCATTTAACATATGCAATTCAATGGCTTATAGTACACTCACAGACTTATGCAACTATCACCATAGCCAATTTTAGGACATTGTAATCTCCTCAAAAGGAACCTCCTGTACTCATTAGCAGTGACTCTCTATTACCTTCCAACCGCCAGCCCCAGGCAGCCACTAATCTACTTTCCTTCTTTATGAATCTGCCTAGTCTAGATATTTCACATACATGGAATCATATAATATGTGGTCTTTTGTGCCTGGCTTTTGTTACTTACATCATGTAACTGTTTGAGCATGTATCACTATGTTATTCCTGTTTATGGTTGAATTATATTCTACCTTATGGATATACCACATTTATGTATCCATTAATTAGCTGGTGGATACTGGGTTGTTTTGACCTTTTAGCTATGACGAATAATGCAGCAGTAAGTATTCATGTATACGTTTTTATGTGAACATATGTTTTCATGTCTCTTGGATGTGGACTTAAGATAGAATTTCTGGGTCATATAGTAACTCTGTGTTTCACCATTTTAGGAACTGTCAGGCTGTTTTCCAAATTGGATGTTACATTTTACGTTCCCACTCCCAGTATGCAAGGTTCTGTTTTTTACCCCGTCCTTGCCAATGCTTACTAGGCTTCTTTTTTTTATTTTAGCTAGCCTAGTGGGTGATAAATGGTATCCGATTGTGGTTCTGATTTACATTTCCCTGATAGCTAATGATTCTAAGCATCTTTTCATGTTTTTACTGGACATTTGTACATCTTCCGTGGAGACATGTGTATTCAGATCATTTGCCCATTTTTTTCACAGGGCTGTCTTTTTATTGTTGAGCCGCAAGTGCTCTTTATATAATCCAGACACAAGTCCCTTATCAGATATATGGTTTGCAAAACTCTTCTCCCATTCTGTGGGTTCTTTTCATCCTTTAATGGTGTCCTTTGAAGCACAAAAGTCTTTTGTTTTGATGACATCTAATTTATTTGTTCTTTTGTTGCTTGCTTATGTTTTTGAAACCTAATTATAAATGGCTTTGAAATTTCAGATAATTCAGCCCTCTGCATACTTCTAATGTACATGGTTAACTGACCATATGGTCTGGGGGAGAAAAAAGGGCTCAGAGAATGTTAGCTATAATAATGGACACGATAATAATATAATAATGGAGACAACAGTATTCATTAATAACAATTATAATTACTATACAATATTAGGCAAATTACTCAGCTTTCAGGACTGTGGTTTTTCTATCTAGAAACGAATAAGTAAAGAGAAAGGAAATTTCAGTTTGAGTGTGTATTATATGTTAGACACTGTGCTAGGTACTTAAAAAGGTAGATGAGAATCATGAGGCTCAGAGACATTAAGTAACCTGCCCAAGGTCACACAGTAAATTGTGGAACTGGGATAAATTTGAATCTGAAGGGATTGGCTCCAATATCTGTGCTTTTCCTGCCATCAATATACTATATCATCATACAGCATAAAAATGTCTTGAGGACAATTTCATTATAATAATATAAATTATTCTACCAACAACACAGAGGGTCAAGTGATTTGGTAGAAACTGAGAACAAAACAATCAAATATAGAGCCTGAAAATGTGAGGTTTGGAGTTTTCTTCTTGTTCTTTGCAAGCTGAGACTTGACGGGACGCCATTTGATTAATGATATAAAATTCACCTATCAATTTAAATTCCAGAAAAGAGCAGTCTAGAGGGGTGGTCAGCCAAGGTGGGAGGGAGGACCCACGGAGGTTCAGATGAAAATTGCATGACATCAGGGGTGGAAATCCCCCCAAAGTGTACAAGTCTTCTGGTACCCCATTTTGCAGAAGGCTTGGTTGGGGGGCAGCCTGGGTGGACTCTCCCGTGCTCCTTTGTCTCTGGTATCAACTTGGTAATTTCTCCACAAGGAATTCATTCTGAGAAGCCATCGCAGTAGTCCCCAGAATAAAAAATAAATTATTTGAAGCACTGGTTGAAATTGCATATTGGCAGGAACCGAGTGCCGGAGGACCGGAGGACCGTGAGTTTGATTGATTCCTAGGGATAGTCTACTTTTGAGATGATGCAATCACCATGCACATTAATTTTGCTGCTGATGCATGTCTGGCAGCGGGATTTGAAAGTGTGAAGAATTTGCACGGCTTGAACCCTAAGAACATTCATATAAAGTGATCGATTCCCTCTCCGTCTTGGGGCACTTTCTGTTCTGAGTGATAAGGAAATAGTGAAAGCCCCACAGCCTCCTTAAAAGGTTTTTTGCCAGGATGACACGGGCAATCCCTCCATGGCCTTGAGTTCTGGCCATGCTGCTCTGTCCCTGTCCAGGCTGCCTGCCCATCCTTCCCCCAAGCCAGAGGTGGGAACCAGGGGTGTGGGCTCCTGGGGCTGCCGCCATGGCCTGGTGTTCTGGTACCTAGAGGGTGGAGGTGGGTCGGGCTGGGCTGGCGCTCTCTTCCCAGATGGGCCCCAGTGGAGTGATGCGTCGAGTGCCCTGTGCCTCCAGCATCATCTCCCCGGCTCACTGAGGAGTGAGCCAGCAGCAGAGTTTTGTTTTTCACCTTTCGTTTCCTGTGGAGTTCATAACCTTGCTTGTGTTTCTGGGGAAGCTGCCAACTTCTCTAGTGGAACAACCTGCCTCAGCAACTTTGAGTGTGATTTTAGCCTTTGGACAGAATCTCCAAGAAGAAAAGCTCCCAGGGCTGCCTTTTTCTTTTGAGAAACAGTAGCAGTTTCTCCGCAAAATCAACTTCACGTAAAACAAAACAAAACAAAAATAGCAACAAAAGTCCAAAAACTGTCATTTTAGACCAATGAATGCCTGTCCCAGGTCCCCAGCTTTCCAAAGGCCACATCCAAGGCATTGCTGAAGGGCTTTGGGGGGGGTTCCCTGGTGCTCAAACAGCCTTGGGCCTAGAGGTCCAAGGTGGGATGGGTGGAAGACATGGCCTCCTGCCCACTTGCAGGCAAGGAGGTCCTACTAACCCAAGCCTTCCTTCCACTGGGCAGAGGGAACAGCAGGTGTGTGGCATCCTTGGGCACTTTCCAGTGGGAAGGCTCTGCACTGTCCCTGGAAGATGAGGCTCCCCCAGTCCCTGTTGGGGGCCCAATCTCCCCACTCCTTCCATTTCTTCACAGCACTGTTTAAAGCAAACATACCTGGTGCCATAATTCAAGACACTTCTTAACCATTGATTATTTTATCAACCAGGTGACATCCTTCAGAGACGAAGGAAACTTACAAATAATATTGTCTAGTTCTCTCGGTTTTAGAAGTAAGACTCAGAGAAGTCGACTTTGGTTCCAGCTACACAGCTAGTGGATGGCAGAGCCAGAAGTAGGCTCCATCTCCTGAGCCTCATCTAAGCCTTGCTAAACCAAGACAGACTGTCTCCATGGTATATTTTAAACAGTGGCTGGTGGAAGTGTGGTTGGGGAGTCGAGAGACACATCGTTTGGACCAAGTGGAGTAACTATCAAAGAGGTCGGAAGTTCAGTGCCAGAAAAGAGAAGGAGCTTTTATACCAACTAGTCTTCTAGAAATTTCTTTGCTCCCAGACCTAGAGGTTGAGCATCTACAGCTTCAGTTATGATTAAAGGAAAATGTAAGCAAGGAAGACTTAGTGTACGTTCAAAAGATGCATGGCTTAGCTGACCTTATTCACATGTGTGTTCCCCCTTCCTCACAACCTTGATTCACAGGATCACTAAAATGATCAAAGCCTTTTCCTGGGTGGTATTTGTGAATCCTAAATCATAAAATGAGCATGTGGCTTTAAGGCCTGAGTGGAAATGGTTGCATTGCCATTGCTTTGGCCATTTTTATGGGCACACGAGTTACGGTTTGTGTCTAATTCCCTCATGTTCTGACATTTTCTAGAGCAAGGATGTAGATTAGGAGTGTTCCTTCATCTTCTGTCACTTTTTCACACTGTTGATTTGGTATGAAAGTTTAAGAAAGAGCAGATACCCACCACTAAGTATGGAAATGTTCTCAGGAGGAAGGATGTCCAATATCTTTGACTTATAGACAACATTATCCATGACAGCAAGAGACTTCTGTTTGTCCTCCAGAAGCCCTAAAACAGGCTAAGCCAAAGGAGAAAGCCAATAGATGGCACTGAAAAATGAAAACTCCAAGTCCTTCAAAGACAAAAGTACTCCCCATTCTTGGCATAAGTGTCTATGGGCATCAAGTTTCAGTTGAAAAGCATCAGTAAATAACATTTGCTTTGTAGGTAAATACTGGGTTAGGAGGCTGACCAACAACAGCTAGTTTGCTCTGGTTATATGCAAATTGCTAATGGAAGTGCAAGCCAAGGGCTGGTCAAACAGGGCTAGCATCCCCGGGCAGAGCTAGCCCAGACGGGCTCTGTGTGTGTGTGTGTGTGTGTGTGGTTGGGAAGAGAGAAGTAGAATTCAAAAGTTATTGTTTCCCTGGAAGATGTAGAGGGCCTTCCTCCCCTGCCCCCTTCTATTTCTCTCCTTTATTCCTTCCCACATCCCTTCATTAAGCACTATGCAGTATCTCTCTAGGCCTGGCATAAAATAATGACTGCACCATCTTCTCTTTGCCAGTACAAGTTGGATCCAAGCCTGAGTGGTATGGCAGCAGGATTTGCTTGTCACCAAGCAGAGCATTTCATAGGTTAGATACTCACTAAACATTTGTGGAAGGAATGAGTGAATTGTTGAGTCTGTCACTTTCTTGATGATACAATGGAGGTTAAAATGGACAATTTTGCTGTGATCCAGCATCACAGAGTAAGTCAGGCAGAGTTTGGGTGTAAATGGACAGTGTCTTCATCACTTGTCCCCCCTTCTTCCCAGGCAGAAAAAAGAGGACGAAGACAAGGAACAAAAGCAAAAAGGCAGCACACAATCTGAATAGACCCCTTCTTACCCCAATTTTAAGATTTTCCAGATCTTCACCAAACTACTTCTGATCATATTCCATTGGTGGGAACTTAGTTATACCACATTTCCACAGGATGATGGGAAATGTAGGTTTCTTTTTTTTTTTTAGCCAGGTATATCTCCAGCACCCTCCCACAGAATAATATTGAGATCTTGTAGATAAAGAAGTGAGACTAGATATTATGAAGGCAATTAACTATCTCCACTTTAAAATAAATCATTTAATTGATGAACATTGGAGAATGAAGTTCTATCCAGTATATTCAAGTATATAATCCACGAAATTTAAAAATATATGAAAATAAAACTTTGGGGATTTTTGTCATGATTCAAGTATATATGCAAAGAAAGTTTCCGACCGGTTGAGTAATACTGCTGGGCATTTTTAAAAGGAGATATTGACTTAAAAAACAAAGAAGTTAAAAGTTTAGAAGTTCTTCAAATGCATGATGCACATGCTTTATGTCTAAGATTTATTACATTCCATGTGAACTCTTGTTAGAAAATTATTAATGAGGGGCGCCTGGATGGCTCAGTCGTTAAGCGTCTGCCTTTGGCTCAGGTCATGGTCCCAGGATCCTGGGATCGAGCCCCGCATCGGGCTCCCTGCTCCGCGGAAACCTGCTTCTCCCTCTCCCACTCCCGCTGCTTGTGTTCCCTCTCTTGCTGTATCTCTCTCTGTCAAATAAATAAAATCTTTAAAAAAAATTATTAATGAAAAGAAATCTGTAGCAGAATGTTGTTGGTTAAAATGGTCACTAAAACTTTAAATCCAAAACCTCAGCCCAAATGTAGAGTGATGTGGCAATGAGTATATGTAACTATTTGAAGAGGGGGTCTCTTAATGTTTGTGTGCTCGCAGCATCATTTATTTTAAAAGTTGTGCTTATTGAAGTTTGTATGTATCATATAGAAAGCCCTGACATAAATTCTCCATCCAGCCATCAGCTATTATTTAGACATAGAATTTACAAAACAGCATAAAAGACTATAATACAATGTTTTAAACAACTCATATTTGCTTTTCTTTCTTGCTAATCTGAGTAAGTGAAGTTTTCTTGTATAGAAAACACATTCTGATGACACACTGTGTTTAAAACTCAACAAGCATGCACTGAGTGCCTACTCTGGGATGGATGTGGCCTGGGTTCTGGGAATATGAACATGACCAAAGAAGGACCCTGCCCTGGAAGAGCTGGTCATGATGTAGGTAGTAATGCAATGAATGGAAGGGCTCTGATAATGGGTAATATGGCACTGCACAGGAAGGCTCAGTATGGTATTCCAGGAGCCACCAGATGGATGCTAGTAACCTTGCCTTCTGCCCAGGAAGATGGTCCCTAGTGATTCTTCATGGCCTATCTTGTTGTGCTTAATCACCATGTGTGGGTTCTTTCCTGGTACTTTGGCCAAAGCTAATCAAACCAGAAATTGGTGCATGAGCAAGAGGAAACCATCCATGGAGGTTTCCTACCAGAACTCTGCTGAGTTCAAAGCTTCCCTTTGAGAAGTGGAATGAGAGGGAGGAGGGTAGATGGTGGTTAAGATAGAGGTAGGTGGAGGAGTAAGATAGTCTGAAGTTAAAAGTCTTATCCATCTGGCTGTGACCCTTATGAGTGCATGCATGGCCTAACTGGCAAATAACCTTGAAAATATCTGTACCCTTGGACAAATCAATCTCTAAATCTCAGTATCCTCATCTGTACAATTGATGAGGATAATACTTTTCTCACAGAGTTGTTGCAAGAATTCAGTAATGTTGTAGCATTACAGTGTGTATCATGGCTTCTGGCTTGTAAAAAGGGCTGAGTAAAGGATAATCTGCCTTAAAATAGGAACGCTGATGGAGAAAGAGAAGATGGGTAATATGAACTCATGTGATGTGCAGTGATGTCAAGTGACTCACTGCTTGGGATATGTGCTGAGACTGATGTACAGTTCAGTCCTGGATACAAGAGAATTTGGAAGGGATGAATAGCTGAAGAGGATATAAAATATTTTCCATCTTGCCAATGTTCCTATAAAATATTGCAGCAAAATTCTACTTAGTGATATTTTTGAATCAGAAAAGGAATGCACAGATTAGTTTTAAACAACTAAAATTATGTCAAATAGGAAGAATATGTAACACAATAAAAAATTTATGATTGAAAAGAATTACTGAGAAGTCTCTTACAACAATAAAGGTACATTGTATAATAAGGGTATAACTACCATAAGTCTTTATATACCAAATAATATACAATATTATTAGCATTGGCATGCATATAATATACAATAATAATAGCACCACTATGCGTAAAATGTAAACTCCAAGAAATAAAAGAAAAAAGTGGACAGAAACTTAATAGCAGTGGGAGGATTCTGGAATTTCTAACAGCCTAACACAGACCTAGAAGACAAAAAACAATAGGTGATAGGACAACATTAAAAACATAATGGATAACATTACCTAATACATATATCAAACTTTACTCCATTCTACCCATGAATACACATATTTCATCCAGTGTTTATGGGGCACCATGAACAAATACTGACTATATTTTACGTTACAAATAACATCTCAATAAATTCCTTCCAAAATGTAGAATGGATTCAGACCCTCTGACATAATGAAATATACCTGTAATCTTTTAACAGAAATCTTAAAAACTCTAGGAAACAATAATAAATAATAATAAAATAATTAAAACTTCAGAAAAAATTCTCGATTTCCATTACTGGCAGAGAAATAAAGTGGTCATGTGAATCTCTGCAGATAACAATATAAAAAATGGGTGAAATAAAATAACCAACTATTTAAAGATACTGGAAAGCATCCAAAAGCAAACAGAAGCTAGAGAAGTTTAATTTCAAAAGACTGCAAATGGAAGAGATAAGAATTGTTTGTGGCTCACTAGAACAAGGATGCTGATCCACCCAAGGCTATGGCTGTAAGAAACGGTGGTTGGACAGAATATGATCTTACTTCCAGGGAACAGAGTTCAGAGCTGGCTGGGAAAGCAGCTGAAAATTGAAAGTGGAAATTTTGGCAATATGAGAACTCAGAGAGAATAGACCCAAAGTCAGAGAATAAACTCCAAAACTCTGGCTGATAGTTGAACACACAGATGTAGGGGAAAGCCCCTTGAAAGGCAATAAGAGGCCAAAGGAAAATAGATTCTTGAGAGATGTGCTATTCAAAACAGATAAGTGAGTTTGATGCTTTTTCAAAAACAGCATGCATTCTCCAACCATGAGAATACTGAGTGGCAGAAAACTGGAGCTGAATGAACTTAAAGTGTCAGAGTACAGAACTCAAATCCAGCAGAGCAGCTGAAAATTAGAGAATTTCTAAAAGCAAAGAAAACACAGAGAGGTTGGCCCTCTCAGATTCTTGGCTGAGCACCACATTTCACAAGCATGGGGGAGAACTGTAAGGGACCAATCTGTGAAAGGAGCAGAGAGCACCATAAGAACAGATACCAGCAGGTGCCTGCTAGTAGGAGACAAGGTTTGCAGCTTGAATCCAGACAAAAGGCCAATAATCCTCAGAAGAATATGGCAGAATCCAGAGTCATTACCACACATCATTTACATGGTCCAGTTTTTAAACAAAAATGACTAGATGTACAAAGCAACAGGAACATGTGACCCATACCCTAGAAGAAAAGCAGTCAATAAAAATAAACTTCAAGCAGTATCATTTGTTAGATTTAGCATAAAAGACTTAAAAGTAGCCATTTTAAGTATGTTCAAAGAATTAAAAGAAAAATGTTCAAATACTTGGAGAAAATATACTACCAACAAATGGACTGAGAACCTCAATACAGAAATGAAAACAACAGAAAATATTAGAGGGAGGCCTGGGTACCTCAGTCAGTTAAGTGTCTGCCTTTGGCTCAGGTCATGATCCCAGGGTCCTGGCATTAAGCTTCTCCCTCTCCCTCTTCCCCTCCTCTCTGCTCTTGCTCTCTCTCTCTCTCAAATAAATAAAATCTTAAAAAAAAAGAAAATATTGGAGCTAAAAAGTTAAATACTGAAATAAAAATCTCCTAGCTGGCTGCAACATCCATTTGGAGATAGCAGAAGAATTAGTAAACTGGACAGTGGATCAATAAAAATTATTTAATCTGACCAGAAGAGAGAATAATATAAGTAGAAAAATTAACAGAACATCAGAGACATATGGAAAATATGAATTGGCCCAACATAAGTGTAATTAGAATCACAGGAAAGAAGAGAGATAAAAGGGGCAGGAAAAAATCTTTTTGAAGAAAGAATGGTCTAATTTTCATGTAAAATAATATTTTACAAGTTCGAGGATCTCAATAAACCCCAAGAAGGATAAACACAAAGATATTGATCCTAACCGTGCCATAGACAAATTGCTGAAAGCCAAAGATAAAGGGACAATCTTGAAAACATCTAGAAATGAAGAAACACATCACGTACAGAAGGACAATGGCAAGATTAATGGCTGATTTCTCATTCAAAACCATGGAAACTGGGCGCCTGGGTGGCTCAGTTGGTTAAGCGACTGCCTTCGGCTCAGGTCATGATTCCAGGGTCCTGGGATCGAGTCCTGCATCGGGCTCCCTGCTCAGCGGGGAGCCTGCTTCTCCCTCTGACCCTCCCCCCTCTCATGTGCTCTCTCTCTCTCATTCTCTCTGTCTCAAATAAATAAATAAAATCTTTAAAAAAAAAAACAAACAAAACCATGGAAACTAAAAGATCAGAATAGCCTATTCAAAGGCTGGATAATAATAATAACAAACCCTATCAATTAAGAATTTGATATCCATTGAAGTTATCCTCCAAAAATGAAGGCAAGATAAAAACATTTTCAGATAAAAAACAATAGAGAATCCAACAGAAACAGACATGTTAACAAAAAAATGCCAAGGAAAGTTTTTCAGAGTGAAGGGAAAGAGTGCAAATAACTCAGTTTTACTAGACGAATGGAGAGTACCCGAAATGTTAAATATGTGGGCACATATAAATATTATTCATGTACTTTTTCTCTTAACTTTCTTAAAAGATATGTGACTTCTTAAAGTAAATATGATAATACTGCATTGATGGGTTTATCACATCTATAGAGGTAATCTGTAACAATATCACTGAGAATGTATGTGAGGATAAACAGAAATATACTGTTTTAGGTTTCCTATATTTTACCTGAACTAAATCAATATTAACTCTAAGTAGTGTGATATAAGTTTAAGATGTATGTGGTAATCCTTAGAGTAACCAATAAAACATAATGCAAAGAGATAGCTAGAAAGCCACAAGATGAATAAAAACAGAATATTAAAATATCTGATTAATGGAACACTACATCAAAAACTAATGATGTAATGTATGGTGATTAATATAACATAACAAAAAAATAATAAAAAATAAAAAAATAGAATATCTGATTAACATACACATAAACTGACGCACACACCCACACACATTGGCAGGAATGAAGAAGAGAAGGAAAATAAACAGACGAGACAAAAAACAAATAGTAAAATGGAGATCTTAAAACATTATCAATAATTAAGGTAAAAGCAAATGGATTGAACACTCTTATCAAAATGCAGGTTAAAAATTCAAGAACCAGGGGCGCCTGGGTGGCTCAGTCGTTGGGCGTCTGCCTTCCGCTCGGGTCTTGATCCCAGGATCCTGGGATCGAGCCCCGCATTGAGCTCCCTGCTCCGCGGGAAGCCTGCCTCTCCCTCTCCCGCTCCCCCTGCTTGTGTTCCCTCTCGCTCTGTGTCTCTCTCTGTCAAATAAATAAATAAAATCTTTAAAAAAAAATTCAAGAACCAACTATATAACATATGTATTACGAGAGATATGCTTTGAGAAAAACAATGAGAGACTCTTAACTCTAGGAAACAACTGAGGGGTGCTGCAGGGGAGGTGGGTGGGAAGAAGGGGTAATTGGGTATGGGCATTAAATAGGGCATATGATGTGATGAGCACTGGGTGTTATATGCAACTGATAAATTATTGAACACTATATCTGAAACTAATGATGTACTATATGTTGGTTAATTGAATTTAAATAAAAAAATTTTTAAAAAGATATATACTTTGGGGCGCCTGGGTGGCTCAGTCGTTAAGCGTCTGCCTTTGGCTCAGGTCATGATCCCAGGGTCCTGGAATCGAGCCCCGCATCGGGCTCCCTGCTCCGCGGGACGCCTGCTTCCCCCTCTCCCACTCCCCCTGCTTGTGTTCCCTCTCTCGCTGTGTCTCTCTCTGTCAAATAAATAAATAAAAATCTTTAAAAAAAAAAATCTAAAAAGATATATACTTTGAATGCATTCAGAACAGACTGAGAGTTAAATACTAAGTAGAGATGTTCTATGAAAACTTTCAGCAGAAGTGGCTACATTAATATCACACAAAATAGATTTAAAGACAAGGAGTATTACTATGAAGGAGAATATTTTGTACATCAAGACAATATAAGGTTACTTTTTTGGCCATGCAAAAACTTTTTTGTGTGTGACATTAAATTTATCAATCTTTTTCCTTACTGATTCTGGATTTTGAGTTTTCCCCACTCAACCTGTATCAAACTGCGTAGACAAAATCACTCATGTTTTTTGTCTCGTACTTATAAGGTTTCATTTTTTACATTTACATCTCTTATTCATTTTCACAAATATTTAAACACATCCAGTACTCGTGAGACATTTTTGCCTCAAAATGTACAAAAGGTCTTGATTCAGTGTAACTGAATCAAACTGACACTTGATAGTTACGAATGACTGTATTTTCAGTTGATTTTCTTGTGCATTTAATTGGTAAATAATCAGCATGAAATTCTGAGGGCATAAAAGGAAAATTCTGCGAATACGTTCTCTTTTCAAAAAGCCATCAAAAGGGTGGGAAATTTCACAAGCATGAAATACCTCAGGCTCCTCACAGCTTTCTGCTTGGGTTACTTTAAAGTCGGCAGGAAGCTGCAGGGTTTGGACATAGATCACTTCTGGAAAAGACAGAGCTGTGGTTTTGGTTTCCCAGCATGATCATGGTTATCATGTCCGTCTTTGTTATTAGGAGCTCTCAGAGTGTCTCTCGTAACTGTCCAGCCAGGGTGATGTGTGGCTCTGTGCTAAGCCCAGCCCGAAAGCATGAAGACGGGTCAGATTATACAGTGGTAATGAGCCAGGCAGACACACCAGCAGGGGGTGAGGAATCTCTGCAGAGGCTCACTTGATTCCAAGGATTTTCCATGCCTGCCTTTGCACCACTATAATTTATTAATGGTATTAGCGGGATCCTGGTTAAGTTTCTCATTTTCTAGAGTTCATATTTTTGTCTTTTCAGAGAACACATTTTCTAAGGTTAGAATACACACATATATGTTGCACATACCTATTCTATCTGTCTTCTGTCTTTGCTCACAAGTCAAGATTTACTGCTGTGTTGTGTCTTTAGAAAACTAGGTTGATTTAGATATTTGCAGTTATTATTAAGCACTATGTATAAGTGGTATGTATAAGTCTATTTGTAATATATGTGTAAATAATAATACATGTATAAATCATATGTATGAACCACAGCTCCTGTGTCTTGCAAGCGTTGGAGCATGTGAGGATCTTGAGGTGTGGCAAGCACCAAGCTTAGAGAGAGATGGTGTTCTTGGAATTTCCTCCAGTTAATATAATGTTTTAGCAGACCAGCACACAGGCGTCTACTCTAGTGATTAAACTGGAAGCTGCTTATGGTTCATCTTTGGGAAGTGGACCTCCCAGGGAGCGAGAAGGGCCCAGGAGTTGTCCTCTGGCTTAGATCAAAGTCCTGGTGTGGCCTCATCACTGCTAAATGGTCAGGTATGGACCAGCCACTGAGACTGTCAGCCTCGACCTCCCCGTATGAAAAGTCGTGATGAAAATAATCTATCTCCCTTAGAGGTTGTTTGTGGGGCTCAGACGGATCATTGATGAACCATAGGCAAACTGGTTTAGCGCTCGTGGGAAGACTCAAGCCAGACTATTTGGGTTCAGATCCCAGCTCTATACTTAGGAGTTGTGTTATTTTGGGCAAGTTACTCAACCCTCCTTGTGACTCAGTATCATCATCTATAAGGAATCAGTAAGTCCTGCTTCATAGGGTGTGAAGGTTCCACAAATTAGTAAAAAAAAAAAAAAAAAAAAAATGAGGTCTGGCACCTAGTATGTTAGTTACAATTATTACAAATGGAGGAAGTTTCAGAGATGGTCTGGAACTACAGGATAAATATGTCCTTACGCCATGCCTCTGCCAGGTGCCAAGCATTTTCCAGGGCCTTTGTGTATAGTTCCCCATTCAGTCCCCACAGAAAGCCTGCCAGGTAGCAGGTCCTTTACCTTGGGGGAGCAAGAAGCCAGGGAGCTCATAAACTCAACAATTGCCCCAAAGTCATCCTGATGGTAAACATAGAGCCAATGTCTGAAGTCAACACTCACACTCTTTCCACTCTACCATAATTGTTTCCAAAAACAAGTAAGCACATTGCTTCCGCATAATCCCCTCCTCACTAGGTCAGTCCCTCTTATTAAATAAGCATCCACTCCTTTGCTAGTTTGCCCTCCGGTCAAGCCCTAACTGTGGGGAGGACCTGGCCCCTGCTTACCCTTCCAGCCTCTTCATGCTGCCTCCAAGCTGGGCACCACGCCCAACGGGCTTTTCACTTCCCTGAAACATGCCAACTTCTCTCCTGCCTCCAAGCCTTTGTGTGCCTCCACTGCCTGAACTATTCTTATATTCTTGTTCAGCTTTTGGTTTTTTGTTTGTTTGTTTGTTTTAAGTAGGCTCCACACCCAACGTGGAGCCCAACACAGGGCTTGAACTCACGACCCCGAGATCAAGACCTGAGCTGGGATGACAAGTTGGACATTTAACCAACTGAGCCACCCAGGCGCCCCTCCACTTTTTATTTAAACAAAATGATAAGTCACAATGAAACACAGTCAAAAGGCTTGGAAAACTATCTCAAGTACCAAAATTTATTTTGTTTGTTAGTGGGCTGTGCTGAAAAGTATCCCTCTCTCTGCAAAAGAAAAATAGACAAGGAGACAGAATATTCATCACTCAGTAGGCTGAACTCAGTGCTGTTTATCTGACTAATCAGGCTGGAGCAATGGACATAAGAATAAACTTGGCTGTTCTTTGTTCTTTATCATTAATTAGAGATTCTCTTTTGTGTTTCTTGACATTCAGTGTACGGCCGAAATGGTTCCCTGAAATGTCAAATTATTTTACTGCAGAGCCTGTTTTAATTTCTCAGGACTATAACCTTTCAAGCAAAGGCTTATGTTAACTCTAAAGTTGGAAAAACATGTTTTAGAAAAACCATATGTAGTCGTGAAAGTGTTGATTACAGGATCTCGGGATGTATAGATGTAGCTCACAAAGATGCCTGTGATGATGTGTTCAGATTAGAAATAAATGCACCAGACCCTTCTCCCTTTCCTCTTTTCCTCTGAAAATGTGACTCTGTCCTGGGCACCCCCTACAGACAGGAAAATGCACCCCCCCCCAGCAAATTGCCTCAAATATCTCTGGCGGTTTTGGATGCAAACTTACAAGATAGATGTCTCCCTTCCATCCCCTAAATACTCTCATCCTGCGTCAGGGACAACTTCCTGAAGCTCCCAGCTGTGACTTCCAGAATCGGAAGCTTAATCAGTGCCTATCTGCTAATGAGGACTGCTAATGAGGGTGCCTCCCAACAGCACCCCACATGCATTCAACCATAGTCACTCGTTGAGCACATACTGGATGAGCAGGCAGTGTCCTTGGCCAAGATTGGCACACTTTTCCTTAAAAGGACCAGGTAGTCAATATTTGAGGCTTTTCAAGCCAGAGTCTCTGCCACACATTCTTCTTTGTTTGTGTTTGCTTGCTTGTTTATTTGTGCTCAGCCCTCTAGAAACTTAAAAGTCATTCTTAGCTCAGGGCTGTACAGAAGCAGGCCATAGACTGGATTGGGCTCATGTGGTATTTCCAGGTGATAATGTGATGCAAAATCCAAGCATGTCCCCACCTTCAAAGAGCAGTGCTCAGGAGTGTGCTGAGTCATCTGCAAGAGGAAGTCAGGGCTGTGAAGATAAAGAACAGGTTAAACCCAGGGGGGCTTCCTGGAGGATGTGAATGTTTATGGAGTGGGGTCATGAGGATGACCACAGCAGGTGCACCAGTGAAAGGCTTTGGGCAGAAAAGACTGTGTGTACAAAGTCGGTGAGGCAGGAGAGAAATGGACCGAGTAGGCCCAGCATGGTCGTGTGGCCCAGCATGCTGAGGCGTGTGAGTGTGGCCCGAGGAAAGATAGAGTCTTGTAGGAGGTGTCAGCAAATTGGGTTTAAAAGGAAGAAGAAGCTACTGAAAAGTGTTCAGCCAGGTGCCAGGAGTCCTGAGCCTGGAGCTGCACAGGTAGGTGGGCTGGAGGGAGGTGGGGGAGGGATACAGGAGACAGAAGGTGAAGCTTGCACTTTTCCACTGACCTGGAAGTTTGCCAGCCCCTCTTAGGCAAGTTAGAGGCCAGACAGAATGTCTGGGAGGCAGTCCCGTCCCAAGCCCTCTCCTTGTAAGAGAATTGTTTGGGGAGGGGGGAGCTTCCAAAGAGGAATCAAGCACCTTCTCTTCCCTATCAGCTTAGAGATGGAAAGCAAGTTTCTGCTGAAACAAAGGGAGTGTCCAGGGCTTCCTCTGGAGTCCAGTTGCTCTTAGCATGAACACTACGCAGTGATGCTCCCTTGTCCTGTGTTTACTAAGAATCCACCAACATGCACCATACCTGGGTCTTGGGAATAAGAAGATGAATCGGCCAACTCTGTCTCCAGGGGGGTTGACAATCCAGTTAGGGAGACAGGTAGGCAATGCAGTAAACACATAAAGAATAAAATAAGGGTAATAGTTGGGATGAGGCAGAAAGCCCTGTGGGAAGAGATAGAAAGATGGCTTCATGGGAAAACAACTTCCCAAAGGCCTTGGCACTTGAAGCCGAAAAGGCTTTATTGCTTCTTCTCTTGGAACTTGAGTTCTAGGCAGTTTCTGTTTTCGGGTGCCCCTGGATATTTCCAGAGGTAAATGAGGTGACCTCTGTTTTGGGAAACCAACCTTAGCCATGGCATGCATCATGGGTTGGGAAGAAAAGTGGCTGGTGGGCAGAGAATCCACCTAACCTGCGTTGGCATCTTAGTCACCTTGATTCATTCAGTTACCTGGCCATCAGTTTGTACCTGAAATGTAAGGTGGCTGAGTGACTGAATCTTCCCTTTTTTGCTCTATTTCTTGCCATGCAGCCTCTGTCCTGAGTGTTGCAGTCATTGGCCAGGCCCAGGCTGGAGCGATGAGAGCAATTCAGTGATAATGACTCACATTCACTACTGAGAGATAGTAATGACTCAAGGGAAAATAATGACAAATTTCTCTTTCCCTTGAACCAGGAACTTTGTGCCAAACTGGTGTTTGATGGTGCTTGAAAGAAAGCAAGAAGTCATGAAAAATCTTCTCCCAATTTTGTGTTCTTAGTATAAAACTTTTAAAGAATCAGATTTATAATGAATAAAACTACAGATTTCTGGATCTTACATGACATGTGCGGGAATGAGCATGATTCAGCTGAACCTTCCTCTGATTATGCTCTTCAGAAATGTATTCTCTCCAAAATTATAGGGCTGACAGTAGGATGCCAAACTGGGTACAGGAGAAGGACAAAGTCAATACTGCTTCACATTCTATACTCATTAGGCGGCCATTTGCACCCTTCCTGGGAGAACAAAGACCCTGGAGAGAGGCAAATTTTACGGATGACTATATGACCGACTGGAGGAAGTAGGACCTTCTTGTCATTTCACCCTGTGATCCCTATTGGTGGTGGGCCCGGGCTCTTATAGGAAACACTGTTGTCAGTCCCATTGTTAGAATGAAATAGTCCTATTTATAAACCACAATGGGGTTGAAACAGTGCACCCTTGACCCACAGAGCCTTCAGCTGGGGAGGGAAAAGAAATAAAACAGTCCGACACCAGACACCAGCTCTCTGGGGCCTCGCCTGATGGAGGAAATTGGGTTGGAGGGAAGAGAGAAGCAACTTTCAACCTGAGCACAACACCAGTCATGCCCTATCACCAGCACACGGCATTCCCATCAGACTGATCCTCTGGGTACGTGTCATTGCTGTTTAGATAAGCAAGGAGATGGGGAAGGCTGCTTTTCAGCCAGTACAGGGGAAGAGTGCTACCCTAAGTGTTTCATATAAATTCAGCTTAAAAGAGGTTTTTGTAGTTATTGCCACTGCTTATCAACCAATCTCTAAGTAAAAGCTAAGGCTTTTAGAGAAATGACATCAGGAGAAATAGTTTCTGAAAACATTTACATTTTTACTACATTTTATCCCTTCCAATTTCAAGAGAACAATAAAGCTTAGGTAATCTGATCAGGTTTTTCACTGTAAACCTATAGAAGCTTTAAGTTCAACATTATGATTATTTTCAGTTAACTATCTGGAACCAGTAGGGTGCATTTAGGAAAGGAACTTTGCCTATGAAATAACCCTTCAGAAGCTGTGTTGCCCTGTCAGCTCCGAATTACTTCTGCTGATATTCAGTGCTTATTGGCTCAATCTGGATCATGGTGATGCCACCCATGGCCCAAGTGGAGAGATGTAACAAAAAACAAACAAACAAACAAACAACAACAAAACAGAGCAGTATTTATCTGACATCTGACTATCGGCTCATTATCCATACAAAATCTGGGTATCAGACCATGAACAGAATAAACATACCTGTGAAAATTGCCTAGACCCAGTTGAAACTGAAATTAAATTTAAAAATATGAATGACAGTGGAATTAAAATATTAATTCTCCAGAAAGGTTGTCATGTTGTAAGTAACAGGCTTCTTTGGTGAAGAAAGAATTCTAGCTCTGGGCCTGGAATGAATAGACCCAAGGTGTTTGGCAGGGGCAGAGAAAATACAGCGACGAGTCAGAATCATCTCAGCTTAAGAATAAAAAGGGGGGAGGGGATGGTAGGTAAGGTAAGTACAAAATAAACCCTTCTAGCATCTTCTGGATGCCAGGGACAAAACCACATGCTGGGTGGCAGAGAAGCGTAAGTTCTAGGCTTCTCTTGCAAGAAGGAGATGGCCGACTGGGGAAACAGATTCGTAAACAACTAAGTCTCAGTATGGGGAGACAGGCACATGGGGGCAAAGGGAGTCACTGGGAAGTGAGTGATTGTGTCCCATTGATGGCGGAAGGGGGCCCAGAAAAGGTGACCTGACGTGACATGTGATGTGAACGCATTGTGACCATATGACTTTGGGGGATATTCATTACCTTTTGTGCATGTCACATATCATAGAGATGCTCTTCACCTGGACTCACGTGCCTCAAGCTTCTGGTTGTCTTCCCAGAGACCATAGTGTAGACATTAGAGAGCTTTCCATTAGATAGATGTTTTCATGGAAGGGTTTTTGTTTTGTTTTGTTTTGTTTTTGTTTTTGGAAGCCACAGAAAGTGCCTGTGTTAGAATGCAGAAGAACGGAACCACTGATTGAAACCTGAACTGAGTGACCACTTGACCTGTGGATCTAGGAAGAATAAGTAGGATTCTTGTCACCTCAGCTAAAAAGACAGGGCTTTGCATATTTCCAGAGACTGTGACCAGAGTTTGGACCCCAAAGTGGTCTTTTTGAGGTCACAGCAAAAACATGGGAGCCACGTTTCACATAGAATAAAATTCTAGCTGCATAAGCCCTTTCCCTGAGAATTTCTCCAGAGCGGTTAACCTGGTTCCTTCTCCCATTGGTCAATATTGGTGCCATCTTTGACTTGATTTCTGGTTCTTTTCAAAATCAAGACTATGACTAAAGCCACCTCCTATTTCAGTCCTCTGCTACACTCTTCTGTGCACCTAATGGAAAATCGCAGTGATGGAGGTCATACCTTCACCCCCACACTCCCTACATCTGTTTGCTGTTTCCAGAATCCCAGGTCTTTGCTCACCTAGTTTCTGCTACCAGAAGTGCCTCCCACTCAGCTCACGTGGAGACTCTCTATTCAACCTTCCAGCATCCATGAGTAGCGGCTCCTCATAATGAAGCGTTCTTGGGCCACGCACTGTCATGGAGATGGATATAACCCCGTGTCCCAAGTCATGGCCCTCCTTGATTTCCTTACTCCCTTTCCTAACTCACCTACAAGCTGTTTTTATACAGTGCCAAGTATATGCTGAGCACCCAGTCATTATTTGCTGAGAGAAGAAATATACAGACCTGTTCATAATTTTGATAAACTTTGTTCAAGCCCCTACAATATAATGACATCAATTCAGTCAAAAAGTAATGAATTTGCCTGTTTTTTTCCCTCTCAACTATTCAAAAAATAACGTGACTCCAGCTTAATTAACCAGAAGCTGCTGTCTATTGTTTTATGAGGCGTGTCTGACTCAATTTGAAAACACATTAATGAGAGTTTGTTTATCCCACTATTTTCTTCCTCAGAGTTCCTTCAAGTTGAGTCTTAAACATTTAAGTCAAATAATTTACTCAAGGAATGAAAACATGCAAAATGAGACAAGGAAACATTTAAAGATGCATGGGATTCTGTTTACTTCTCCTAAGCTATATTATAGGTTAACACAACATTTGACTGTTTACCTACTGTGTGTCTGATGAGGCCATGATGAGAACGGCGAGTGAGCGGGGATAGACCTGGAAATCAACCCCAGGTCACCTCTAGGCCTGGATGAAGAAAAAGTCAGTGAGAAGGGCAGACTCTTCCATTCTATAATAGCAGCATCTGTGCGATAAAAATTTTAAATCAAACATTTCAATTTTCATAGAGGTGCTTTGTGCAGAAACTAATATTTATTCCTTGTTGTGTACTGCCAGCAAGAGGAGGATGAGGGATACATGCTCTCAAAAAATAAATAAATAAATAAATAAAAACACATCTTTCTCAGTGGAAGAGGGAAAAATATTTGAAAATATGAATAACCACTCCTTAGGGTGGGTAGGCTAGCTTTTCCACAGTACGTTAGCATAACAAGATGGCAGACCAAGTTGAGAAACCTGGAATCTAGGCATCGCTCTGCCATTAACGGCAAGTTCCACTTTGAACAAACCACTTGACTTTTTTCAGTTTTCATTCATGTTATCATGGCTGGAAACACATTGAACTCCATGTGTGAACGCTGGAAGACAGATAATGGCTTCTTGAAGGACAATGATGAGAAAGATTCTGAAGATGAGTCAAGATGGAGAAGATAAGAGCCCCGTGATTACTGATGTCTGCCGTGGAAGTAAGGAATAGAGTAACAAGTGCAATGCATTAGCTGTCCTTGGAAGAATGATCTCAAGGGTCTTTCAGGCTCTAAAATGCTTGAATCTTTAAACTAATCCAATGCAACTTTAAGTTTTTCATTGGAAAAAATTAGTGGAAGATCTTTGACATAGGTTTTTAGGTTGTAGGTGGGGCCTCAATGCTTCTGCCCCCCTGCTTGATGCCAGGATTCAGACCTGAGTAAGGAACCTGTCCCTGCCTTCATCTGGAGTCTTGTTGATAGTCCTCAAAATTTTAGGGACACTTACTCATCTCCTTTTGTTATTTGCCCCTATAGTCTTCAGCACCTTCCCTTTTAAGACCACTTCCTCCTTAACTCCTTCACTCCTTCACTCCTTCTTTACTTCTACCTTTCGACAGGTTGACTTCACCTTTTGCTTCTCAGAAAAAATAGAGACTCCCATGGGAACTCCCCCCTCCCGCCCCCTCACCCCCCAGCTCCTTCCCTGGAGTCTCAAAGGAGAACGTGGACTTTGTCCCCCCTGGGTCAACGCTTCCCCACTTCTGAGCAGCCTCCTTCTTCCTCTCTCTGCTCTCCCCTCTCTGGCCTCTATTTTTCCCTTTGCCCTTCCTACTGGCCCTTTATCTTCTGCATTTGAACATGCTCCCACTAAACACCAATCAAAATTAAAACCAATTTGACCTCCTCCTCCCCACTCCTCTTTGGGATCAGTATTTGAAATAGTTGTCCACACCCTCTGACCCCACACTGCTGCCCTGCCTCCCAGTCCTCCCTAACTATCTGATTCCTGTCTCAGTGCTGAAAATCTTGTCTCTAAGATGAACTCTGCTTGGAACACACTGGACTTGAGGTGCGTGGAGGTCATCCACATGCAGATGTCCATGAAGCAGTTGGATATATATGTTTGGAGTTCTGGAGTGATGTCAAGTGTGAAGATGCAGACTCAGGCACCACGTGACATGTCAGGAGGCAGTGATACAATAGTCACATGCCAGGGAGGTCCCAGGGAGCAGCTGGAGTGAAGACCTGCAGGATTGGTCCTCAAAGTGCAATCAGCATTGCTGGGTAAGGTGGTGGAAGGGACTGAGGCACCCATCCTTCCTAGGACTGCTTAGGGAGCCACCTCTTCTTTCTTTTCTTCTTGATCTGCTTTGCTAACATTTTGCCCAATTTATTTTTTTTTTAAAGAGCCCACACTTGTGGGGCACCTGGGTGGCTCGGTTGGTTAAGTGTCTGCCTTCGGCTTAGGTCATGATCCCAGGGTCCTGGGATCGAGCTCTGCATCGGGCTCTCTGCTCAGTGGGGAGCCTGCTTCTCCCTCTGCCTGCCACTATCCTTGCTTGTACTCTCTCTCTCTCTGTTAAATAAATAAATAAAATCTTTAAAAATAAATTAATTAATTAATTAATTAAATAACAAAAATAAAGAACCCACATTTGGGTTTGTTGATTGTCTCTATTGTTTTGTTATCCTTTTCATTAGTCCATGCTTACTGTTATGAGTTCCTTCCTTCTTGTTTCTTTAACATACCTTCTCTTTGCTAGTTACTTTTATTGAAGATGTAACTCAATTATTTTTTTTAAAGATTTTATTTATTTATTTGACAGAGAGAGAGAGAGCACAAGCAGGGAGAGTGGAAGAGGGAGAGGGAGAAGCAGGCTCCCCGCTGAGCAGGGAACCTGACACAGGGCTCGATCCCAGGACCCTGGGATCATGACCTGAGCTGAAGGCAGACGCTTAACTGACTGAGCCACCCAGGTACCCCGTAACTCAATCATTTTTATATCCTTTGTTTTTCTAAATAAATTCATCAAAAATATATAATGCTAAATATTTACCTGAACAACTGTCTCTCAAGCATTTTCATAATTGTTCATTTCAATTTCCTTTTTAAGCCATGAACATTTTTAAGAATTTTAAGAATTTATTTTGATACCCAGATATCTTCTTAATGATCTTTTATTGTTGGTTTCCAATTTAATTGCCTCGAGGTCAGAAAACATGGTCTATGTCACAAAGTTCTTCCATCATTGTTCAAATTCCCCACTGAGATCTAGCCTGTGGTTAATTTATAAAGTAACACTTGCATAAAAAGTGTACCATCATTTTTAGCATATGGTTCTAATTGTATCTGTTATATCAGGTTGGGTAATTTCAATGTTCAAGTCCACAATGTTACTAATCTGTGTGTATGTGTCTGCTTGAGCTAGGTAGAAGTGGGCTCAGATCACTTATTCTGTGAATTTGTCAAATGTGTCTTTTTCTGTCAGTTTTTCTTTACTGAATTATGAGAAAATATTGTAGGTTGTTTATGTTCCTTATATATTCTTGATGTGAATTTATTACTATGTAGATTTATTTTTTACCCATATCAATATGTTTTCACCTCAATTCTATTTTGTATTAATATTACTATTCCAGTTTTCTCTTGGTTAGAATGTGACTGCTGTGTCTTCTTCTTTCTTCACTTTTAATTTTCCTTGAGGTTTATTCTAGGTATATTTCTAATCAGCAGCAGTGAAAATAAATCAAATCATCTGTCCTTATTAGAGCAGTTTAGCCATTTACATTTATTATAATTGATCACATATTTGGGCTTATTTTTACATCTTATTTTGTGTTCACGCTTAATGATTCTTTTCTAGTCTCCTTTCCTATTATCTGATAAATCAGGTGTCAACAACTTTTTTTCTGGAAAGGATTTTTTTTTTTGATACTTCTATAACAAGAGAGGAAACAAATTTCCACAAAATTTTTGATGACATTCAAATTATAAAGCATAATTATAATAGAACAAAATTGAGGGCAGAAGCCAATAGTCTTAAGTGAGTTTTTTTTTTTTTTTTCTGGAGATTTCCTGGGCACGTTTTTCAACCGCCGCACCAGATCCAGTTTAATTATTTTATCGTGAATTAAAGGCTTTCCTTGCCTACCTGACAAATGAGACACTCGGAAACTTCCCAGGACGGCAGCCTCGTGTTCATCGTCTTATTTTTGTGAAGAAGTTTTGCTGTGCTGATATAGCCTGTTGTAAATGTTCTAATTCTTCTGAGCATCGCTGTCCTGAATGAAGAAGTGCTTAGTCTAGTAATTCTGATGTAGCGCGGCGCCTTTAGCACTTGTATGGTGTTCCTGCGTGATCCACGCGATGCCTCACCATGGAGCTCAACAGCCAAATAACGCACACTACCATGCCTTAAAATTACAACATTTGAGGTCCACTCTTTTCTTCTTTTGAGATAATGGGTATGCCACTGGTGATGGAAAAAAAAAATCTTGGAATGTCGACATCCGTGGTCTTCAAGAGGCTGCACGGGGGCCACCACTGGGATTGGCGGTGTGGGACTATGACTGCGGGCATCATAGCCAATGCAGCTGCGCTCTGTGATGGGTCTGCGATGGGCGCCGCTGCCGCGCCAAGGCCGCGTGGGCAGCGCTTAAACAAATGGGCGTTCTGTGTTCAGTAAATCTGTATTTATGGGCGCTGAGATTTTAATTTCATGTAATTTTCACATGTCGTGAAATATCCTTCCTTTGTGTTCTTCTTTAACCAATGGAAAAAACACTCTTAGTCTGTGGGCCACACAAAAACAGCTGGTGGGCTGGATACGATAAATAATTTGGAATTTCCTACTGTAATATTTTTTGTCCCTTCTATCCTATCTGGAAGCTATAGATTATATCTCTATTCATTAAGTGATTTCCCTTAATTTTAAAAATCGTATCTAATAAATTATATAATGCAGAGGAGTTAGTCATATTTAATTTTTTAAAAGAGCTTGCCTACTGAGTTGTGTTTCTTACAAGAAAGTCAAAAGTTGGTCATGTTTCTGTTTTTTAAAATAATTTTTACTAAATTATATATATATTTTTATAATGAAGTCCAAAGTTAGTCGTGTTTCTGTCCTGTGCCTGATCTTTCACGGGAACGGGACACAGTGGATTCAGTTCTCAAGAGCCGAGCTTGAGGACCAGAGACACTGAGTTTCTCTGCCATGTCCATCTGCTACAGGAAAAGCCATTCAGGTGATGGGAAGACCATGGACTAGGGTGTCAGACGCTGGTGGCTTTGAACTTTGGTCTCCCACCCCACCCACTTTGGGCAAATCACTGAATCTCTCCAAGCCTTAGTGCTCTCATTTGTAAAGCTTAGTTAACAATACCTCCCCTGCGTATGAACCTTTAGTAACCATAGTGTCTATGAAGCCCCTGTTCACAGAGGCCTCGACAGAAGGTCACCACCACGACCTTCACTCGTGCCCCGGCCGGTGCATCTCAGCTGGCTTCATTTCAACTGCAGGACTCTGCACCTCTAAATTCAAAAGCCCGGCTCTACGCTTTTACTCTCTCATGGAGACTTCACTCAGTCTGTGAATGTGGTAGCATTTATAAAGCATTAGACTTGGTCACCTCTAAACTCAGTGTGTCCATTTCACAATGGCCACAGCACTGTGTCTGGTTTGGTGAAAGCCTGGTCCAGCAGGTGGGGAGCTGGACGATCTGTCTCAGCAAAGGCCCGTCTTTCTACATTCGCTTATGCTGACAGTCCTTTTGACTGAGGATGCCCCATTAGGCTATCAAGGGAGGTTTGAGTTTGCTGTGTGAATGATCCCATGTGAAATCTGAGCTGAAGAGTGGGGTCTCTCCTGAGAGGTCAGAAGAATGTGGTAACATCCATCTTTCTAGTTGCTTGAAAATGTATGACCTTTTCCTGTTATAAATCTCATTTTAATTTTGTGCCTGCAATAAATGCATAATTATGGTTATGTGTACTAACAGACTCACATGCTCAAACCCTGGAAATGAAGAAATATTCCTGGCAATGATGGAAAAGAAATCTTGTTAATAAAAACGTGTTATTGATGTGGATTCTTATATTTCGTATGTCTCTTAAATATCTTTCATTCATTATAGATACCAACCAGGGCACAGCAGAAAAAATTAAAGCAATAGTAAATGACCCCCCCAAAAAACAGTTTGGGGGCAATAAATCTCTGAAGAATTGCATAAAGGTGTTAAAAACTACAAACTTCCAGCTAATAAAATAATCTATGGGAATGTAATGTACATCATGGTGACTGTAGTTAATGATACTGTATTGTATATTTGAAAGTTGCTAAGAGAGTAGATCTTAAAAGTTCTCATCACAGGAGGAAAATGTTAACCATATGAGGTGATGGATGGGAACCAGACTTACTGCACTGATCATTTCACAATATACACAGATATTGAATCATATGTTATACACCTGAAACTAATATAGTTACATGTCAATTATATCTCAAAAAAAGAATTTTATAACAAATGACTGTTTAAAAGTTTTTCCTTCCTTCCTTTTTGTATAATTTCTTTCTTATGATGTTCTGTTGAATGTGACCAATTGTTTTGAATAGTCCCCAATTAAAATATATGATGTGATTTATTCTTTTTAGCAGGAATAAAGGAGGGGATGTAAATAAAGCAATGAAGCAGTCCTGTTCCACTCAGGACCACAAAAAAAAAAAAAAAAGACAGCATAGAGAATTAAGCACCATACTTTTCAAGAATCCTGAAACAGAAACCTTTCATTAAAGTATTAATTCTACTCACTCTTGAAGTCCATCTCCCCCTACACTGACCTGCCCTCAGGCTTCCTGGAGTAAAGTGGACCCAGTAAAGTGAGGTCCAATCAAAGGAGCAGGTGGTTTGGTTCAGGTGCAGAAGTTAATGTACGCCTTAGGCAGAGCCAAACCACTGGTGCGTGCACATGTGTGGGCCAGCCACAGTGATGGATTGCTGCAATGGATTAGGGGCCGGGAGTCAGGCAGACCTCTGAACACTTCCAGAAGTAGACAGTGAAAATTATCTATTGCACACACATTCTTTACCTCTCCCCATCTTTCAGTCTTGTTAAGCCCAGACCCTGTGGAAGGAACCCAGAAGCATGATACAATTCCTGTCTCAGATTCTTCCTGCCACTTCGGGCGCTAAGCCTTGTTTTGGACAAGGGGACTTCACTCGGGGGAGAGCAGAGGTGGAAGGGAAGAGTGGCCTGGAAAATGCCTGGGTGTCACTGGCATATATGGAATCATCCCTCCAATAAAGGACTATGTGGTTAACCTCTCATCAAGGGGTGGCCACCGAGCGTCTGCTTCATTCTCTGGAACATCATTGGTGTTGTTCTGATGGCTTTCATGATCCAAGTGTGAAGCTCATGTGGACTAACCAAACCTTACTGGAGTCTGAACTTTCTTACCCACATGCCCCCAGCTCCACGCCTCCTCTGCACTTAGCCCTCCAGCATGGGTCACTCTGCATAATGGCAGTTGTCCCCAGGGTTCTGTCTCAGTCATTTTTGCATCTGGAGGATCCAGAAAAAGACCTGACCCTATGTATGGAGGAATCTGGCCTGTCATAGGGGACAGTGGGTGTGTGTGGGGGGGTCCTATGATGAGAAGGAGAGTGTATGGAAAGCTTAGGGTACAACTACACCCACTCACATACTCATTCACTCACTCATTCATTCATTTATTCACTCAACTGCTACCACCTGGATGTCTACACTGGCAGGCAGGCTGCTCCCCACAAAGATTATAATCCGGGGTGGGAGGGGTGATGGTGATGCAGACCATCCAGGAGCTGCAAGAGCAGAACAGAAGGACACCTAACTCTGACTTTGGATGCCAGGGAAAGATTCTTGAAAAGTGAGATCCTTCTGGAACCTGAAGGATGAAGTGATAGGCAGATAAGTCAGGGGCAGAGGGTAGGCAGGTTCCTGATGACTCTGCCCGGTGTTATCTGCAGCCTCTGGGAAATAAGTCACTTAATGGGTCAGTTTCCATATCAGTAAAATGGACATAATAATACTTGTCTCATTGGGTGGTTGTGGGGGCCTCATGAGATAATGTCCGTTAAGCAGTTAACAAAGTCCTTGTCACCTCGATGATCAATCGATGTCTGATGGATGGTTGGGTGATTCTTAGGGGTAGAGAAAGCCTTAATGATTCATCAGTTCAATCTGCCCTATATTAAAACAGGGGTACAATTCTGATTTTTTAAATGAAAATCCAATTTGATATACTTTTCATTTACCCTCTGTGAGCTGAGTGATACTAAAGATATTGCACGTTCTTTGTGTTCCATCACCAATGATAGCTGATCAAAGAAAGAAGTCAATTTATTGCAGGTGCCAGGCAATTTACCTTGAATAATGTTATATAATAATGTTATATTAATAATGTTATATTTTATATTAGATTAGAAGAGGCAGAGTTTCCCAAATTTCAACTAATGGAAGCAGGGATGCACAAAAGAAATTCATCTCCAGGAGCCCTGAGGAAGGACCAGCTCTGGTCACAACAGTTGCTGTCTCTTGTCACTATCAGACGGTAGATCTTCTAGGAAGAGGACAGGTTTTATGTTAAGGCTCCTGAATGATGCTGCAGAGAAAGGAGTGGACTGGACCGGTTCCAGCCTGGGGCAGGGCTCAACTCCTGGCCTCAATCACAGTGAAGTTATAAAACCGAGAAATCAAACAAACACATCCTGAGTTAGCAGAGTGTGGCAAACACAGTGAGGTGTATTTAAAGACAAAATGCACTAATTGTGTGTTTGCAAATGAAATGGCTTTTTGACTTGATCACAAAGTCATCATTTTGGAGCCAAATAACCAAGATGCAGGCTGTAATTGCTCCTTCATCTCTGTCTCCCCCACTGGAAGGAGGTCCTGGGAAAGCAGCAACGGGCCGGGGTGATTCCCTGCAAGGATGAACACAAAGCACGGTACCTGTCTGGCACCTGTAAAAGTTTATTCAAAGCACTGCATTTTATTCGGATGTATGCGACTTGACCCCTACCGCAGTCTGTGATATTCGTACGTGTTCCTCCCCATCTGAAGTCAAATCCTGAATGCAAATGTGATATTCTCACAGTATTAGTTGAAAATATTATGCCTTTGCGTAAGTGCTGTGATCCATGGCTTTTCTCTTGCGAATCCTAGCCACAGCGTGGCACTATGATGGTGTTTGTGTGTGCGGATATGTGCATATGAAGATGCGTTTCTGAGTATGGGCCAGAGGAAGATTGCATGTCTATCAAGAGTCCTTTCTAGCTCCCATTAGATGAGCTTCAGGAGAACACTTAGCCCACTGGCTCAGCTTTTCTATCGGCACAATGACAATGAACTTCAGTTTCCCGCTTCACTGAAGAGTTATAATAATTACTGTAATGTTATTTCCTTTTGCCACTTGATTGCAGCGGATACACTTAGGAAATTAAAGACTGAAAGTTGGACATTTATTTGCCAGGGCAGCATTGTTAAAATGCAAGACTTCTGTCCGTCATAAATAAACGTACTCAATGTTTAATCAATATGTGAAATGTAAGCTCGTATCTTGAAATCCAGTGCTCACCTTTTAAAACACTAGTTACATACACTTTTAAAAATACTTTTAACATATTTTTGAGTTTTCATCATGGATCGTTCTTTGCCTGGGGATTCCTCTCCACCGAGGACTAACATGTTCCTGGGGGAGATTATAATTTATTACATTATTACACTCTTTGGTTTTCAATGACCTGAAAATTTCCACTGCTGTCCAGCATCAGAAAGAATTCTAATAACCTGATATCCTGGTAATTTTAGTTGTCTTTCCCTTCTGAATTGGAGACACATTGTTTCTATATTTGCAACTATTTAGCACCAAAATGTTTATTCAGACAAAGAGCAGCGTATTCCAATGACATTCCATCATGTTCCCACCACATCAGGCAGAGGTACTTCTTTGGCAAAGTACAGTTATTTTTTAAGTATTTTGGAATTTTCCATAGGCTTCTTTACTTTAAAGACCGAAGGGGCAGAGAGGTGGAGAAGATGGGGCCTGAGCACCGCGATAGGACCCCAAGTCCCCAGGTGAGGGGGTTCTCCTGGCCTCCGGGCAGCAGCTCCCCATCTGAGGAAGAGGAGTTGACCCTTCAGTGGCCCAGGGGCAGCTTGCTTTTAGAACCATGATCAAGTTCGATGAGTCCTGACAGAAGAAAGGATTTAATTATAAACTGACTACAACCTGCTCTGCTCTGTTTATTTATTGTGATTTCAGTACAAGTTTCCTTTCTCTGGGAAAACACCTCTTTGGGGTAACAAGGGGCTCCCAAGCTGATTGTGCCAAGGCCCGGAAACTGCATTTGGGCTGACCCTCCCCCCACCCCCACCTCCCACCCCTTGTGAAAGACCTCCAGATACTTGGATTGTCACCAAGGAGAGGTGGATTCTGATTTCTGAATGCCCCACGGGGCTAGAATTATTTGTAATTGTGCATTTCTCACAAAGATTCCATCTATTTGATTATACAATGACCTATTAATTGTATAAAGCTTGAATACAGATGAACAATTTTCAAAGACCAAAAACTGATTTTGAGTCAAACGAACCAAAAACTGAAAAATATTTCTGAAGGTTTTTTTCCCCTCATTTTAAACAGAAAACCGTTTGTTGGAAGGAAAAAGACCAGCTTTGCCCCAATTTCTAGCAGTCACGCAGCTAGGTAGGATACCCAGTGCTTACATATGTATTTCTCAGCCAATTTTCTGAAAGCTCCATTGATTGTCAAATTGTACATTGCATTTTCCCAATGTTGTCAAACTTTTTTTAAAAAAAAATCTCTTTCTAAGTTTCCTGCAAACTCAGAGTCTCTGGTGGGGATTCTGGGAATAGTGCATGTATAAAACAGCGTGTACACTCAAGTTCCATATATTGCTATTTCTTTTTAGCATCGTAGTTTATTAAAATAGGCTTGAGATAAAGTTCTTTTGTTTGTAAGGTAAGGATTTTCTTTCTCTTTTCTGGCCTTCTTTAATCATATTACATTTGGGGAGTGTTTCTCCAAAAGAGATTTTGCCTTGGCTGTAAGTCTGGCTGGGCAACATTGTATCACAAACAGAACTAGCCCGCTGCTTACCTTCTTCCTGCGGGTCAGTAGCAGTGAGATGTCTTGCGATGTTGAGAAGTGAGCAAGTTTGTGGCTGCCACCTGGAAGCCTCAGTGACACATGCCCCAGGGTCCAAATTCACCCCAACTCTTGGTTTGCCCTATCCATGTCTCCAGCCGCTCACCTCTTCTCTCCTCTTCTCTCTCTCTCACACACACACACCCCACTGTTCATCAGGACTGCTGCTGGTCAGCTCCGAGGAACAGACACAAGGTCAACCATTCCTTTCCAGCACCAGCACTGGGATTCTAAATTAGGCATGGAAAAGCTGCCCTCACGGTGGCCCTGGCTAGTGGAGGCTGGGGTTCTGGCTGGCTCGCTAATCTGCCCACTGCTCCCCCCCAGGTTAACTCTTCTCTCCCTGTGCTCTTCCAGAGAAGGAGCCTCTCTGGAGTCCCTGGGTACAGGGAAAGAGGGTGAGCCCACCAAGCACCCTGAAATGACTGGTGCCCCTAAGCCACCAGAAACTTGGAGAGGGCCTAAGTTTGGTACCAGGGCCGAACTTTCTCCTCCCGATGGCTGTGGACTCCAAAGGGAACCTTCTGGGTAAATACAAACTAAGAGGGAGGGCTTACATGGACACAGGAACCTGCTGCTTCCCTCTGCATGCAAGGGGCAGCTTGGGCCCAAACTGGGGGTTAAGGAGCAAGAGTGCACAGGGTGTGAGTGTGAATGGGGTGGGGAGCAAACCGGAGCCCATCCTGTGACTCTGGGGTGCCAGGCCCTGCTCCTGTGGTTCCCTGAGGCACCTGGTCCTAGGACAAGGTCAATAGGGCCAGGCACCAACAGGGAAAGGAGCTGCTATCCCCTGGCCTCTGGCAGCCCTCCTTCCTTCTATCACCAGCATCTGCAGCCACAAGAAAGTCCCTCCTACACCCGTTCCAGTCCCAGTCCCTGGAGTCCCAGGTCCCCCTCGGTGCCACACTCCCGGTGAGGGTGAAGACAAGCTACCTGGCCCCATGGGGCTGCCGCTGACCCCCCTGGGACTTCCCTAGAGCACCGAGGGAAGACCCTGAGCCTCCAGGTGGACCAGGCTGGGCTGGAGGAGGAAATGGGCGGCGGGTAGCACGCGGGCTGCCCTCTCACAAGCCCCTAGAAGTCTTTTTGGAATAGGCCAGGCTCCCCTCGAAAAAGCTGGGTCTGGGTGCCAGCCTGTCACCCCTTGAAGGCGGATCCGGGCAGAGCATAGGTCCAAGGTCCAGAGGAACTGGAAAAACCGGTGGTGCAGGGAGCGGCCCATTGGCTCCATATGAATGGTCACCTGGGTGAGGCAGGACAGGTGGGCCACGGGGGGCGGGGGGCTGAGACGCGCTCAACTCAGTCAGTTCTGTGCAGCGACTCCGGAGGGCTCTGCGCTCCCTCCACTCCACCGACTCTGTGGCGCCGAGCAGGCGAGAATCCGGGCTGGAGCTCAGTACCTCTGGACAGCACTTGGGACAATCCCCGCCTCCCCTCAAACTTCGGTCCCTTCCCGACTGTAGAGGAAGTGGCCCACGCGGAAGCCGGTGGCCGCCCTCTGATGGCTAGCGCCGAAGCCGGGTGCGGGGCCTGGGGCCTGGGGCCCTTGGGCGGCGACCGTCGTCGGTCTCCCGAAAGAAAAGTCCCCCGCCAGGCCCGCGGGGAAGGTCCCGAGGCCGCCAGCCAGGGCCCCCATGGCCGAGGTGAAACTGGAGAAGCAGGCGGCGGCGTCGGGCGCCGGCGGGGACGGCGGGGCCTGCAGGTCCGGGGCGGCCGCGCCAAGGGGCTCCAGCTCGGGTGCCTTGGCTCCTCCCGGGCTCCTGGCTCCCGAGGGAGCAGCGGCGCCCACCTCTCCTCTCCTCTTCCTCTTCCGTCGGAAGTTCCCGTTGTCGAACATCTTCTCGCAGTTTGGGTCCAGGGTCCAGTAATTGCCTTTGCCTGCGCAAGAAGAGAGGGCTCAGCTCAAAGAATATGGGGTTTGACCGACCATGGTGTGAACATGACGAATGGAGGTCAACTTCAAGAAGATTCCCCCACCGGTCCCGCCATTAGTCCTCACTCCCACCCTAAACCTTGAAGTTTGTACCTGGGAGGGCCTCCACAGCCAGACCGGGAAGAATGTGGACATCCCAGAAAGGCCGGGGAAGGGCAACAACCAAGAATACCGAGCCCCTCTAAGTTCAAGGCCAGGGAGAAAGCCTACGGGATGCACAGCCACCTGGACTGTGGCAGTCACGCTGCCGGTGGAGCCCAGCGGACCGTGCTTGGCCTCTGGGTTGTCTCCTGCGCTTCTCGAAGCGGCATCTCACTGGCTTTACCAGTTCTTGGGGTAGCCACTGTCCTCCCCGTTTAACAGCAAAGGACACTGAAGCCCAGAGAAGTAACCCCAAAGGTCGCCCAGCTGACCCGCTCTCCCGGTTCTTCCTCCGCGGGAGCGCACAGAGATTTCGAGACTCACAGAGTCCTAGACCTGAAATCAGGGTCTGCGGGTCCCTGGGTCGTCTCGGGGCCTGGCCGCTGCCCAGCACGTCTCTCCTCCTCCCTCTCCTCCCGCCTCAGTACCCCGAGCTGTGCAGTGCGGGAGGGGCTGGGTTGCCCCAGGCCGCCCCGAGTCCTAGAGTGCCAGCAGCCGGGCTGCGGGAATCCGCGGAGTCCTGGACGGGGCAACCGGGCGCGCCCTTTTCACCTGGGTCGTCCTCCTCGCGGGGCACCTTCTTGAAGCAGTCGTTGAGCGACAGGTTGTGGCGGATGGAGTTCTGCCAGCCTGCCTTGCTGCGCTTGTAGAAGGGGAAGTTGCCGGCCACGTACTGGTAGATCTGGCTGAGGGTCAGCTTCCGCAGCGGCGCGCTCTGGATGGCCATGGCGATGAGCGCCGAGTACGAGTAGGGCGGCCGCACCAGCCGCAGCAGCTCCTGCTGGCCCGAGAGGCTCAGCCACGCGAGGTCGGCGCCCGCCAGGCCGCCCGGGGCGCCGAGGAGGGGGCCAGGGGCAGCGTAGCCCGGGGCGGCGTAGGGCGGCGCAGCCCCGGGGCAGGGCGCATAGGGCGCGGGGCTGAGAGCGGGCGGGTTCAGCCACAGGCGCTGGCCGGCGCCCGCCGCGCCCAGATCCCCGAGCGCGTAGCCCGCCGGGGGCGCGGCTGCCCGGGCCTGGCTGTGCGGGGCCGGGCACACACCCGAGCCGTCGCAGTACGAGGCCATGTCCAGTCGTTCCCGGGCCTGGCCGGGAGGCTCGGCGCCGAAGCTCATGGGCGCCCCATCCAGCGTGGCCGCCAGCAGCTCCGGGGTGCGGCCCGCCGGGCCCCGCCCTCCGCCCTTTAAATGCCGTCGGGGCCCCAGCCCGGGGTGAGTGTGGGTGACGAGCCCCCTCCCCCGACAGCGTTGTGAGAGTGTTGTCTCGGTCCCCGCCCCGAGGTCAGCTTTCCGCCCCGCCCTGGGCCGGCCGAGAGCCAGACACGCCGCCCCAGTGATTCCCCCACTCGGTGCCGCCTGCGCCCGAGACCAGAGTCCCCAGGAATCTCACCGATCCCGGCCTCATCTGGCCTCTAGGGCCCAGGAGTCTCGGCTGTCCTGGACCCTCGCGCAGGTATCACGTCTCCCGCAGGCCCCCAGTGGAACGCACGTCACCTTTGCTCGCCCATGGGGGACCCTGCCTTGCGGAATCTCTCACCACCCAGGGCCACTGTGTGGTTGGGGCCACCGGGAAGGGAGCAGAGGGCCGCTGCGCTGGGTAAGGAGTCTCGATGAAGCCCACGGACGTCGATGGGCTGGGGCCACGAGGAGAGGCAGCACGGTGAAGGACGCGAGTGCCCAAGGCCAGGCCTGGCTGGGCCAAGACAGTGGCACTGGAGTCATACGGAGTCCCCGCGCAATTAATGCGCGAAGGCGGACCAGACCCCTGAGAGAGTACAGACGCTGGAAGCTCGGGCCGCCCCAGCTGTCCAGCGAAGCCTCTTTTTTTCCGAAACCCTGCCTGGCGTGTTCCCGCAGTGGCCTCCGCCACGGGGTGCAGGGATTAGCAAAACCCTCCATTGGCTTTCCTGGGACTCCGGAAAGACCGGGACGTCTGTGTGCGCCACACCCCATGAGCCAGCGCGGTTACCCCGGCTCCCCCAAGCTCGCGGTTCTCCCGGGCTGCGTCTCCCCCTACCTCCGGCTCCCCCCGGTTCCCCAAAGCCCCTGGCTCCTGGCCTCCCTATTCCCCACCGGCTCTACGGGCTCTCTCCCCTCCACCCCCCCCACCCACCCACCCACCCCGTGCGCGTGGTGCCCCAAGGCTGGGTGCCTGGAAAGAGCGCCAGCCTCCAGGACTCCAAGTTCTTGCCACCTGCCAGCGCGGAGAAAGGAAAATTCTCTGGTGATCAAGGTTCGGAGATGGGTCCCATCGCTACGAAATTCAGCGCCTGCTGTAATAGAACCAGTCTCATTGAAATTGGTTTCCGCCTTGGCTTTGTGGATCCTCAAAGCAAATACATTTAAATTAATTTAACAAACCAAAGTTTCAATCCTATTGCCCGCCTCCCCTCCACTTTTGGTGGTGGAGAGAAGGAGGAGGGCGGTGGATTGGGGCTAAGGATTTGACGGAGGGAAAGATTTGGACTTTGGAATTAAGGGTACCATCTTGTGTCAGCCATTTATTCTTGGTGTGGCTTTAGATCTGTCAAATTGTAATTTCAAATTTTATGTAAAACAACCAATTTGTGGAACAATTTAACAAAGGGCAAGAGGAAGAGTCCCTCCATTGCAATATAGTCCTCTTCCCTTAAAAGTAACTGCCCTTAAGAAGTGCTGGGCGACCTCATGGCGGTTCAGGGGGTGATTCAGGGCTTCTAGAGGGTAGAGGCCAGCTCCTCAGCCAGCCTGTGTGCCCCCTGCCCCTCTCCCCCTTCCCCAGAGATTTCTGATTGAGGTTGGAGGAGTACAGGTAGTGGGGATCCCAGGTACCTTTCAGAAGCTCCCCCACCCCATGGCTGCAGGGACAGCTGGGGGGGCTGGGGATGGGAATCCTCAGGGTGGAAAACACTAACCTGCTTGTTCTTGCTTCCATCAGCCAGAACCATCTGCCTCTCAGCTAAGCGATTTTCACAATTTTTCCTCACAATTTTAAACACGTGCCGCTCTCTGTAGATGTGACAAACTTTTTGGTAACAGCACCTTAAAGAAAAAGTCTTTCCGTCAGCGAATATGGTTGCAAGCATGACTCAGATGTGTTCATGATGAAGAAGCAAACTGTCTCAGCGCATGCACACCCCTTCTGCCCTCCCTAACTATACTTAGTTTGCTGAGAGTCTAGGCCGATTTCCACACTGACATTTTGCAAAGACTGCTGGTTAGGAGGCAGCTGTCCAGAAACCAGGCTTCATGAGGCTGGGACAGCACAGAAGCCACCCAGCTCAATCTTGACCCAAACCACGGGAGTCATGGAGAAAGAGCATCAGGCTCAGAAACACAGCCGTGTGGGCGGGCTTCCCAGCACAGCCCGCATCCACAGGACCTACAGCCCTTCTTCCTGTGTTCCTGCAGCAGATGTGGGTGGGTAGCTTCTGCAGAGTCAGGGAGCTTTTGCTCCTCCCTTGGGAGGGGTGCGGGGAGGGGGGTTGGATTGCCCAAGGCTCTGAATGTAGAAGACACTTGTCTTGGAGGAGTAACACTGTGATTTGGGAGGAAGCATTAATGTTATCACAGTGAACTGCATTACTGTGATAATAAAAGCAGAGATGCTGAATTTTAAAAAAACATCTTGGCTCATCTCTTACAATGAAAAGGAATAAAAAAAAAAGATGATAGTTCTTTCCAAATCCCCTTTAATTTTAATAGCCTTTCTTTCTGTTAATATTGTAATTCTTTAGCACTTGTGAGTTTCAGGACTTCTAAGAAAATCAGATGAAGCTTCATGTAATTTCTCTCAATTTTGCTTTTATAAAAAGCATTACAATTTGTGCAGGAAGGCCCATATTTTAATCACTGTTCTTTTCTTTCTGAGCCCAATGTCTTGTCTCCCATCTCTGCTGTAATAGTCTCCTTATCTTTCAACAGACTGGACCCTTAAAATGAGTATCAGTAGATGGAGTATAGTCATTTGGGGGAAGAAATGTTTTAACACTTGAGTCAGAGTTGGACGGAACTCTGATGAGCATTTTTTCCAAAAGGGAAAACAAAAACAAAAACAAAAACTCAGGGGGATGAAATAACAAGGAAAAAGACTCCGTCTTCAGAGTACCCAGCTCCCCCTGCGCCCTCAGCCCTGCCCAGGCTGAGTTCCTAACAGAACTCCACCCTTTCCTCAAACCCTTGTCCCCCTTCCCCTTTATTCTCAAAAGTGACCCCACTGCCTTCTTTGAGGATAGTTCTCCCCAACCTTCCTCCACCAAAATTCCAAGCCCCCCTGCAGCCTCACCCACACCTTGTTTTCCTCCCTTCTGGCCATCATGGGAGAGGTGTCCCTCTTTGTCACACCGGTCTATCTCCGAGGCAGGATTGGGACCAGGTAGGGCACAAGGGCCACCCGAGGTGCACCATTTAAGGAGGCACCCCCTGGCAGGGCCCCGAGTGAGAGATGCAGTGTTCCCAGTTCTTATGCCCACGGTTCTCCCAGGGGCTCCCTCTGTGATCGTCCCCCCACCCCCACCCACCAACTACCACATTACGGATCTCGGATCTCAGTGTCTCCAGCCTGAGTCCCTCTACAGATGCTGCTCCCTCTCTTTGCTTCTCTCCTGCCTCTGCTGGTGTTTGTTCTGTCCTCCCCTCTGGAAAACACACTCAGCCCAAACAGACAGCTGCTCAGGCACAGTCTCTGGTGGCCTCTGTCTCCAGGAATCCAGTGATTACTTCCAGTCCTCATTGCTTGACCCTCAGCAGCTCTTGATGCCTTCCAGAATCCACACCCCTTCCTCTCCCTGTCTTTCAGCTCTGTTCTCTGATTTACCTCCCCTTTCCTGGCTTCTTCTCAAGCTCTGGGTTGGCCAGCCCTCCTGTTAGGGCTCTGTTTTCGTACCCCCTTCTCCTCCCTCTGTGGGTGTAGGTACCAACCAGTAACTCACGGTTTCTCAGACTCAGCACTATTGACACTGGGCTGGATTAGTCTTCGTTGCCCTGTGTATTGTAGGATGATTAGCGGTGTCCCTGATGTCTGGCTCCTAGATGCTGGCCATACCCCTCCAGTGTGACAACTAAATATATCTTAGAACATTGCCAACCATTCCCTGTGGGGCCAAATCACTTCCAGTTGAGAACTCTGGAATTCACTAAAGATTCTGTCATTTTTGTCAGCTGTTTGGATGTCCTCTTCTCTAACTCAACATGTGCCAAATTGAATTCATCACCTTTCACACAAGAGCAACGGCAGCAGCCTCTAGCAGCTGAGAGTGGCCCCAGGCTGATAGCCACCAAGGAAGCAGGAACTCCAGTCCTATAACCACCAGGAACTGAGTCCTGTCAGTAACAGCAATGACCTTGGAAGAGGACAGGTAGCCAACCTTGATTTAAGCCTCAAAAGAAAACCCAGCCCTGCCTTCCAGACGCCTGACCTGCAGAATCATGAGCTAATGAATGGGTATGTTTTAAGCTGCTAAGTTGTGGTAATTTGTCACACAGTAATAGAAAACTTAAACGCAAACAGAGCCATGTCATTCCAGTTCAGTGATCCCCCCTTTGCAGTTAGAACGAGGCTCCCACTTCTCACTGAGCCTGGGCCTCCCCAGGGCAAGGCCCTCCCCCTGTGCCCTTACTTCTCACTATCTCTTGTGTGGGACTCCAAGAAAGGCACATCCACTGATATTCAAGGCTGATTGGCAGGACCCAACTTGGTTGGAACAGTCTACTTAACTTTTTAAAACATTTGAAATTGGAGAGAACTCAAGCTTTTTGGTCTTTGAATAGACCATTTACAGCATCCACAAAACCTGTCCTTGACTTTTGCAGTTGTTGTCTTCCAAAGAAGGCCCCAAGTTCTGGAATGATATATGGATTTCCAGTTTCTCACACTAGAAGAGGTCAGGTCAGGGGCCACTGTGGCCAAGAGCTCTGGCGGGAGTCAACCCAACCTTGGCCTCAAGCCACGGATCTTAGGTCAGTGACTCCATCTCTGCCTTCCATGTTTTCCCCATCTGTGAAGTGCTTTGACCTGTTAGGTTTCTTGATTAACACACATGACTGAAATTTGCTTCAAACTCTTATCATTGAGAAAAAAGACTAAAGCAATGTTAGGGTTCTACGGATTGCCAAAACTTTTCTTCAGCTGGAGAAAGTAGAAGGTGAGAGCTTTACCTACAGATAAACTTGGATCCAAGTGTTGGCTCTAGTCCCAAGCACCTGCTAGCCCCCTCCAAGCCTCAGTTTCTCCATCTGCCGAGTAGAGCTAATAGTGCCCATCTCATGGTTATTATGGAGTCTACCTGAGTTGATATATGTAAAATATACATGTGAGTAGTTGCTATCTAGCATCTGTTGGCATTCTCTCTCTTTAATCAATCATCCATTGGCCTAGAAAATGAATCTTGCGTTTAGCATTGGTCTCTCCCTATGAGTTAAATATACTCAAATATGTTCTCTCTATTCTTGATAGATAACTGAGGAAAGGCTTTATTTATGAGATTTTTTCTCCCAAAGTACTCTAGTTTCCTTTTATTAAGTAAAAACCTAACTATACTTAACTATAATAGTTAAATAGATGACATCTCACTGATTTTTCAACTTTTAAATTTTGTATATTTTAACTTTTATTCTCACCAAGATCAGAAGTTGAATTAAATTTTGTAAGTTCCTGCTGCATTTGCCTCATCTCTGTGCACATGGGTATTTTGTTGTTGAAGCTTTTAAGTGTAAATTATACACCTTTTGATTCTTTGTTCTTAAACATGTCAGCATCCATCTTAAAAAAAAAAAAGACATTGTCTTATACACCATCTCATAATGATAACGAACAAATTGGCAGTAATTCTATAATATTATCTAATACACACTTCATATTGAAATTTCTCCAATTTTTCCTAAATAACTTTTTAACCTTTTTCTTTTCAAATCAGAATCCAATGTACCTATGAGAGCAATCGTGTATTGGTCATGTCCTTTCAGTTTCTTTTATCTTAGAACAGCCCCTACCTTCTGCCCCTACCCCAAAGTTTTTATTTAAGGGTACTGACTCTTTAAAAAAGCAGTCCAGTTGACTTGTGGGAGGTCCCACAATCTGGATTTGTCCAATTGTTCCCTCCGGTGATGTTAACTTTGTTAACGTATCCCCCTGCACTTCTTTTATGCTGGAAGTTAGGTTTCAAGATTGGTATAGATTCTGGTTAAGTGGTTTTACCCCATCACATCAGCAGGCACACAACGCCGGGTTGGTCCCCTCTCACTGACTGAGTGTGGTCATTGGGTTAAGGGAGTGACAGCTAGATCTTTCATTTGTAAAGGCAATTAGGAACTAATCTGTGGCATGATGCTTGAATAGAATAAAAAAAAAATTCACTCAGCAATTGCACTAGTAGGTATTTATCCAAAGGATACAAACATAGTCATGTGAATGGGCACATGAACCCCAATAGTTATCGCAGCAATGTCCACAATAGCCAAAATATGGAAAGAGTCCAGATGTCCATTGACAGATGAATGGATAAAGAAGATGTGGTGTATATATAAAAGGGAATAATACTCAGCCATCAAAAAGAATGAAATCTTGCCATTTGCAATGACGTGGATGGAACTAGGGGGTATTATGCTAAGCGAAATAAGTCAGAGAATGATAAATACCATTTGATTTCACTCATACATGGAATTTAAAAAACAAAACAAAGGAACATAGGAGAAGGGAAGGAAAAGTAAAATAAGATAAAAACAGAGAGGGAGACAAACCATAAGAGACTCTTAACTATGGGAAACAAACTGAGGGTTGTTGGAGGGGAGGTGGCGGGGGGAGGAATAATTGGGTGATGGGCATTAAGGAGGACACTTGATATAATGATCACTAAATTCTTCCCCTGAAACTAATAATGCAGTATATGTTAACCAAATTGAGTTTAAATAAAAAAATTTAAAAAAAAAATCCAGTTCCCCAAGTAAAAGGATCCCTAGGTAAGGAATTGCTACTGATCTTATTTTCAATTGGTGGTTGCTGCCTGAATCAGTCTATTGAGAGTTGCAACCTGGAAATTTCCCAATTCCACCACTCCATTAACATTTGTTAATAACTGCCTTTTCTTTCTGTAAAATAGGGCTTTCTGTCATCAGGTGCCATGACTTACCTGGTTTTCCCGAACTACAATTCCTATTAAAAAGACAAACACAAAAACATGATTCTTTCCCTTTATTGATCAATTATGAGAGTAAGGTGTTGGTGAAACAGTCATCCTAATTGGAAACAATAAGTTTTGTTGGGTTTCTCTTTTTTTTTGAGTATCACTGTGGAGTCAGGATTTTTTTATGTATTTAATGTTTTAATAAATTCTCATTATTTTTGTGATGCTTATCTTGTCCCCAAATTGGGGCATTGGGAGTCCCTTTGAGCTGGCCACTGTGTCACTTTGACATGGCCCTGCTAGTATTTGAGTGTTTCCTTGCTTTCTGACGCAAGATGTCACAGGTTCATTTTGTACTTTCCCTGACCCGGATCTTGAATCAGCTATTTCTCCCATGGGCCATGGTTCCCTTTTAGAGGGAATAGTATCAGAAACCTAAATATAGGGAGTAGAATGGTTTCCTGGGGAAAGGATAACATTGTTTCTAGACCTTTCAGTGGACAGAGCTAAGAAATATATATATATATATAATATAAGATTTATTTATTTATTTGAGAGAGAGAAAACATGAGTGGGGGGAAGGGCAAAGGGGGAGGGAGAGAGAGTCTCAAGCAGCTTCCCCACAGGGCATGGAGCCTGATGAGGGGCTCGACCTCACAACCCTGAGATCATGACTTGAGCCCAGACCAAGAGTCCTACACTTAACCAACTGAGCCACCCAGGCTCTCCTAAGAAATATACTTTTAAAAAATCACAGGTTGGGCGCCTGGGTGGCTCAGTTGGTTAAGCGACTGCCTTCGGCTCAGGTCATGATCCTGGAGTCCCTGGATCGAGTCCCACATCCGGCTCCCTGCTCAGCGGGGGGGTCTGCTTCTCCCTCTGACCCTCCCCCCTCTCATGTGCTCTCTCTCATTCTCTCTCTCTCAAAAAAATAAAAAATAAAAAAATAAAAAATCACAGGTTAATATACTTTGTATTTAAATTTAACCTATAGGGTTGTTGTTTTTTTTTCAACTTTTACTCTATACCCATGTGTCATTTCTCTTACGCTGGAAATCTGATTCCTAATAATATCAACATAATTACTTCTTGCTTTATGTTACAGTATATTTCTATGGTTTCAAACAGCCATACTAGTATCATTAGTAACAGAACAACTACTGAATGAAATTTAAGATTTCTTTGCACTTCTTTTTTGTCCTTAAAATAAATCCCAGTAATGAAGTACAGTCAAAGGAGTATGTTATAAAGTCACTTGAAAGGTCTCTTTTCTTTGTGTGGTCTGTTGCTGTTTTGGCAGTTAGTTATATTCCTCTCATTTCATTCCATGCATGTTCAAAGGCTTGAATTCGCTGAGGAGTAAGAAGCTGGAAAACAGGGCGCCTGGGTGGCTCGGTTGGTTAGGCGACTGCCTTCGGCTCAGGTCATGGTCCTGGAGTCCCAGGATCGAGTCCCGCATCGGGCTCCTTGCTCATCAGGGAGTCTGCTTCTCCCTCTGACCCTCCTCCCTCTCATGCTCTCTGTCTCTCATTCTCTCTGTCTCAAATAAATAAATAAAATCCTAAAAAAAAAAAAAAGCTGGAAAACACAGTTGGTAAGTGAATGGTGTAATGTTCCCTTTCTTTCATGCATATATTCAATAAATGGGTGTGGTGGAATTTATATAGTGTTACTTGAATGTTAAAACTTATGGAAACCACTGGGATCATATGAGGGTGTTCTAAGTTTTGTGGTAACCCTTACTGTCTTGCGTCTCTGCAGACAGGCAGACATTTGCGGACACGGAGTAGGACAACATTAACAGTGGCTGGCTTTGGCAATGAGGTTCCGTTTGACAGGCCAGCTTATAATGTCACATTGAGTCAGGTTTGAGTCTTGGACCTGCCAGTTACTAACTATGTGACCTTGAATGAGTTAACTTGGACCCTCAGTTTACTTATCTCTAATGTAATAGTAACCATGTCCCAGGCCCTCCGCACCCCCTGGGGTAAAATGAAGTCATGCGTATAAAGCACTTTGCACATTTCCTGGCACAAAACATGTCAAATCGTGGATTTAGAGTGGCAAATAATAGTCATTTTTTTCTCTTCACTAGTCTGGATGTTTTTCCTTTTTTTTTTTTTTTTTTTTTTTAAATAATGAGTGTGGCTTGTCTTCACTGTAGCCACTCAACAGACCACAAACTCCAGTAAGCTGAGTTAAGACACTGAAGTCACCCTCTTCGTAACCACATGGTGGCTTTGCTTGTTGATCATTCCTCTTGGGAGTGTTCCCTTCCTTAATTATGTGACTGTAATGCCATCTAGTGGGAAGTTAGAGTCTATTTCCTCAAGTAGACCCGTTTGATAAGAAAAACCCCACATTTATGTCACATAATAGCTTAAGTTCCATCACTTCCAAGGAACTTAAGCTTAAGTACTGAAACTTAAGTAGTGAAACAGATAAGAGGAAAGAAATATTCAGAATCCATAGCCATCATAAGGATCTTTTTGAATGAAATTTTTTGAGGGTATAATCGTTCCTCAAGAAAGATATCCTACAAAGTAGATAAGTTTGTTTTATCATAAAGTTTTCTTTTATATTCAAATTTTTTTAAAAAATCAATTCATTTGACCTTTTTTATTAGTTTCAGAGGTAGAATTTAGTGATTCATCAGTTGCCTATAACACCCAGTGCTCAGTCCATCGTGTGCCCTCCTTAATGCCCATCACCCAGTTACCCAGTTACCCCATCCCCCCCACCTCCCCTCCAGCAACCCTCAGTTTGTTTCCTAGAGTTCAGCATTTCTTAGGGTTTGTCTCCCTTTCAATTTTTGTCTTATTTTTCCTTCCCTATATTTTTAAAATTTGAATTAAAAATTGTAATGCCAATTTTCATGATAATTCTGTTGAATTTTTTTAACAAAGTGCTATTAAATACACAGGACTTTGTAATAGGCGTGGAAATTTTATTTCAGAGAAGGATCCATTGAAGTTAAACACCATGAATATCTCCTTGATTTAAAAAAAAAGAAGAAGAAGAAGAATGTATTTGGAATGAATTTAAAGTTTCACTGATTATAAAGCTGAACGCATCCAGTTCGGAGTTGGAGGCAGGAAGTGCCTGGGGGCCAGTGGACTTGAGTTCCCATCTGAGCTGTCCCTTTCCCACCACGGGTGACCTCGGCTGGGCAGAGCGCTCACCCAAGCTTCATGTGTGAATGATCAGGTCTGTAAAAGCGAGACCTGCTTTTTTTTACAACTCTTAACTTGCCAACTGTATGAGCATTTAAATCTTACTTTTACTAGGAAATGTATACGGTAACATGCATGTAATAGACCAGGGTAGAGGTTGAGATGCTCTTGACTACTAGGGCTTTTTGATTCTTTGCTTGCAATTCTGGCTACATCCCATAATGACAAAATGTCCGAAAATCGTTTTATTTTCAATTTCTTATCAGTTTTTTTCTTAAGTTTGATCGATGTCCCCTGATTCCTGACCATTTTGGTTCAGTCTTGAATTGGGCCAGCACAGGCAGGCGAACAGAAGGGGCTGGGCTCCTGGCTCCTCCCTGCCAGGGATGCAGGCAGATGTGATGTGGAACACGCAGGTGAAGGGCGCAGTTTCTCTGGCCATGTCTGCTCTGTGTAGGTGCCACACAGAGAAGCTTGCTGCCCCTCCAGAAATGAGGAAGTCCTGAGTGGTTTTCCAGATCTTGCTGTGGCCCAGACTGCCTCTCACTGTTCTGTCCTGACGCAGAGCATGAGCCAAGAATGCTCATGCCAGGAACCAAAAGGCCACGGGAGCCCACACTTTGCCTAAGTGGCAAGGAAATTAACATTTAGAAGCATGGACTGTGGAGGTAGGCAATCCTGGCTTGGAATCCACTTCCTGGCTCTGTCCCTTTGCCTAAGTTAGCAAACCTCTCTGAGTCTCATTATTCCCATGGGTAACCTAAGTAATAATAGCATCTGCTTCACTGGGTCATGGAGGGTAAGTGAGGTGATGCATGTGAAGCACCTGTTTATGGCTCTATACGTTTTATTTTAAAGAGTAACTATTATAAATATTAAATAATTGTATATTAATAATGTAGCAATCACATTTTATATTTTATCATGTATGTTGTTACACGTTACATAATTGTTATAACAAAATATACATTACTTACATATTTAATAATATATTAAATTAGATTAAAATATTGAATTAAAGATTTACTATATAGTATAATACTAATCTGTTAAATTTTAATTATTTGTTTACTTATTTACTTAATTGGTTTTCTGGGACACCTGGCTGAAGGAAATGATGTTCCTATTTCCACATGATGATTGCCTGTAATTTGGTTCTTAGCTTTTGCCACCTCCACATGTCAGTTAGACGAGTCTGGGTCTTCTTCCTCTTGCTGCATTTTCCAGGGATTTTTCAGGGGTTACCCCCTCAGAGTTTGCTTGTTTATAGTATTTTTTTAAACTTTTGGATTTCTGCAATTTTATACATTTTGGGGATGCTTTCTGGAGCCGACTGGTACCGCTAGATCACACCCTCTGATCTCCATGGACTTCACCTGAAAGTTCCCTGTGCCCACATCGGCTCAAGCATTGTCTATGATGATCTGGAATTGATGGAAAGTGCACTGCATTCAAAGGACTTCCATGCTGAACTCCCTGCCATGCCAGGCACTGCCTTCTTCCCAGCCAATGGCTAAGCATTTGCTCAGTTGCCATCAGATTCTCCCAGGGCCTGGTGGAAAAGAAGTAATTTTCTCAGCATTTGATAACTATCCCCTGTGTCTTCAGTTACCTTTAGAAAGCTACTCACAGAACAGCCACTCTGCAGACATGGAGGCAAACACCCAACATCTGTTTAGTTTCGTTACACATCTGTAGAGAATTGCATTAAGGAAAAATGAAACCAATCTAATTACAAGATGATAATTAGCTGTGGGTATCCCCAGGCCCAGTGGATGAGGACATCAGTTCAAGGTTGGCCCATGAGCCTTGAGGCATCACCGGGGTGGTGGATTCCACGCACCTACTTAGTTTGAAAAGGATGGGTCTAGGAGTTGGGCTTCTTTGCCCACCCAGTCTAGCTGCTTCTGTCTACCAGCACCTTGACTACTTCAGAGGTGTTCCTGAGGGAAGAAGACCTCTGGCCAGGGAAGCAGATGAGTCACCATCAACGCTCAGGCCACCGACCATCCCTGTGCCCTGGACATGCCCCTTAAATTTCCTCAAACCTCAGATTGCTCTATCTATAAAACATGCCATATCTCAGAAAGGTTTTGTGAGGGATTAAAGAAAAGTATTGTAGAAGTATTTACAATGTGCTCTGCAAGATTATGGTAGGTTTTTTTTTCTCTACAGAAAACACTTTGTTGAGAACCAAATATGTACTCTTTTTAAGAAAAAGTTATGTTCAATGAAGCCTTTACAAAACCAGAAATATCTTCTAACCACTTATTTTTGAAAAAAAATATTTTTAAAACGAATTCTAGCCCATTGATCTATTTCTCCTTACATATCGGTGTGGTTACAATGATCTGGGTGGGTTTTAAAAATAACAGGTTTTGAACACAGAGCCAGATATTGTCTGCTGCAGCCCTTCAGACTTCTGTCCTTCTGCTCTTTTGTTCTGCTAGGGTAAAAGCCTTCGGAAGCAGTGTTCCCAGCAGAAGCAGTCTTCCCTCGACTTCTGGCAATGCGAGGTTGCATCCGGCAGGTGCACGTATGAGCCGCTCTCTTTCAGGCGGTGCCTTCAGCTGAGGCACGGCCATAGGTCAAGGGCAGGAATGGGGAACTTTGGGAAGCTGCCGGCTTTGGCAGGAGCACTTGCAGCGCTGGCAGGTGAGCTGAGTTCATCCCACGGAGGTGGCCACCCACAGGCGAGGGCTCCTGGAGTCCCGCTCAGGAGAGCAGAGACCGTGGACTGCGGGCTAAGAAGCGTTGGCTCCGGCAGGATGTGGCAGCTTTCTGTGTCATCGTCATACCACCTCTATCCAATAATTTCATCATCAGATTCCCTGTGTGAAATCTTCTCTGCTTGTAATGCCTAAAGTAATGTCTGTTTTCTTAATTGGGCAGTGATACTCTGCCTGTTAATTCGGTGCTAATTATTGGATTATTTTGCTGTTGCTGGGTCCCTTTTAATGGTATGATTCAGAATCTGTGCTATCAGCAAAAAAAAAAAACTTATAACTCATCATATCTACATGTGCTTGGGAGCACACAAAACACCCTTACAGATGTGGTCTCATTTGCGATTTTCCAGTGGTCCACGAGGTAGGAAAAGTGGATCACCGTTATGCAGGTGAGAGCACAGAAAGCAGGAGTGGTTCAGTCCAATGTGAACTATTAAATCTGATTGAAGGTTGACTCCACCTGTTAGAGGTGGACCGATACAGAAAGCAGTTCTCCAGAAAGTATTCCCAGAAGGAGAAAGTGACTTCCCCAATTTCCCAATTTCAACTTTACCTCTCTCCTCCACCTTTGATTGTGCAATACCCTTCTGGGTCATTTCTTTTTCCTCAAGTCTTGTTCATGATCATCATTTTAACAAGGTGTCATCTGCATGAAAGTGTGTGGAGCAAGGTTATGCCAATTCCTGTGATTTTTTTCCTTGGCCACACTTCATAGTTCTCATAAGTTACCAGAAGGATGTGTATTAAATGCTTAGTCAACAAGAATTTAATCAACACCTCAACGGTATGCCAGAATCTGTGTTAAGTCATGCAAGCATGAAACTGTCTAGAAGGAAAACACCAGTGAGGAAGGACTGAGGCAAGCGTCTAAGTGCAGCACAGGACACAGAAGGACAGGATGATGCAAAGGCGCCATATTAATTCACTGTGGAGACATGATGTTGGCAAGGTTGGGAGGGCAAGAAAGTGCGTGCTAGGAAGGAGGCAAGCAAAGAGCAAAGGCTAAAAGAGCAAGCTGGAACAAAAATTTAGAGCAGGTAAGGATAACTAAGCTTGTTATAATGATATGTGTATGTGGTATTTTCTCCTCTAAGCCAGGAATTTTATAATGTGCCCAAGTTAAACTGAGGGTACACATACCTCAGAATGTATCAAATGTATCAAGACTTCTTCCCTGGTTCAATTTATTTTTTGTGTGAATGTTATTGATATTTCTACAGAAAAGTCCACAAGTCGGGTATACAAATTGATGAATTTTCATAGTGAATTCATCCATCCATCAGTACCCAGAAGGTTACAGCTCATTAGAGAACTCCAGACGACCCTCCTGTCTTCCCAGCCATGGGCACCCCCTATGCTGATTTCTAACATGGAAGAGTTGTGCTTGGCTTTGAACTTCATATGAATACAGTCATTACTATGTGCTGGTTTTGGTCTAGATCTTTCATTAAACATTTCTTTTGGAACAATTCAGCTATATTGTTGCAAGTATTTATAGTTCCTTTTTTATTTTTTTGCTATAATACATTCTGTTGTATGACCATTTTATCCATCCTTCCTATAGGTGGATATTTGTACCGTTTCCAGTATTTTGGCTATTAGATATAGTGCTGCTATGAATATCCTATACAAATCTTTTGGTGAAGATACAAATGACTTTCTAGGAGTAGAATTACCCACTCATAGGGTATGTATATGTTTAAATTTATTACACACTGATAATTTTATAAAGAGGTTACACCAATCTCCATACTAGACCTGCATAAGAGTTCTGCTCTGGTCCTCACCAACCATTTAGATGTCCAACTTATTCATCTCACTGACTCAGTACACTTTGGGTGGGTGGTAAGTGTAAGGTTTTGTCTTCAGGATTTGTAATAGGTCCATAAACAAAGTATCTCACCCTGAGCCCTAATGGTATTGGCAATGGGCTTTGTTTTGCGAGATGCCACTGAATTTTCAAATCTTGACATTTTCTTCCCTGAGAGCTCATATTTCTGAAACTAGAGCTTCTTTTTATAGCCTAAAACAGCTCTATACTCTAACACAGACCCAAAATCCATGTTGTAGGGGAAAAAATGTTTCAACATAAATGAGAGATGTGAACAAGAACCTTAGCAAAAGTGAAATGTAAGACTTGAAAATCTAGCCGTAAATGTCTTCCAAACATTACTCACTGCTGCTACCATTTTGACATGAAGAAAAGAAAGGTCGTGAGCACATTTTGGAGACTTCAAATTGCACAGGGGTAATGCAAGTTGGTGGCTAAAAACCATAGTGTTTGAGTTTGAGATTGCTTAGTCTTGAATCTTCTTCCACTATGGTTCCTAAGTAATCAAGTTACTTAACCCTGCTAAACGTTAACTTCTTTATGCGTTAAATCGGGGTTAAGTTGGCTGTGACTACCTCATAGCACTTTAAACACCAAACGTGTTAACTCATATAAAAGAATTTAGCTCAAGTAAACTGGCACTCAGTAGGCTTTCAGTGTTTGTTAGCTAGGACATTTTCCTTTTGGTGGATTACTAGATATTTTGATATCTATTTTTTAAATTACTATAATGAACTTAAATATGTTAATTTTTAATCCTGTAGTTATTTTGTTTTTGTTATTAAAGCAATGTTCATGATGCTAAATGGGTGAAAGCAAAATGTAAAGATCTCCTTCCCCCCTATCCTCCTTCCCCACCTCCTTACCTATTCCACAGAGGTGACCACTTTTGATTTTTTCTGTTGGGCATTCTGAAGTTTCCTCCATAATTCTAAAGTACATTTTCTTTTTTTAATTAATATTTTAATCAAAGTAATACAAAGGACTTACAGCAAGAACTTATTTGTTTTCCTATCCCCCTACCTATTTTGCTCCATAGAAGTAATAATTTTTAAACTTTATTGCCTAGTTTTTAAAATTTTTACATGCACATTTAAATAATATGCAGATATTGTTATTGCCCAACTCATCAATTTTAAGCTTTACCTATTGGTTTTATTTTAAAAGTTGGATTTTGGTTCACTTATACCTAATCCTCCAACCCATTCTCCCAGTTTAGCATCTTAATTTTTATTTAAATTCATTCTTAGTGTTTTATCTATTTTACTTCTGTAACTATCTTTCACTGCTGACCAAGCAGAATGGTATGATTACATTTTCTTTTATGTAACATGTTATTTTTCCAAGAGCTAATGAATGCCTCAGTTTTTAAAATATACATTGTTTTCCTTGAACATCTAAGTCTTTCCATACCTTCAATATGTTCTACAAGGCATATAAGTACAATTCTTTACAAAGTCTAACTAGTCTGATGAAAATTACCTAGTTTTGTATATATGTCTGAGAAATCATCTTTCTGAAGTCCTTCTTTTAATTAATTTCTCTAAACCAGTCTTCCTGCTCTCTGTTTTCATAAGGACTTTCCTTTGCAATTATCCAGTGACTTTCTTTTTCCTCTTTCTTTCCTTCTTGAACCTCCTGCTTTCTGGGTCTCATATATTTCTTTTTCTTGGATTATATACTTCTTTTTAAGGTAGAGCACTTCTTGTTGCTTCACAAGAAAGGGTGATTGGGAAGTACATGTTTTTGAGAATTTTATACATTGTACTTTCTACCTTCACTTTGATTAGTAGTCTATCAGGGTATGGATACATAGGTTGGAAATTATTTTTACATAGAATTTTGAAGATATTTTTCCATTATACTCCAGCCTCAAAAGCTGCTGAGAAGTACAAAGTTATTTAAAATTCTTGATTCCTGGGTTATAGTCTACTTTTTTCCTCCTTGGAAGTGTTTCAGGTCTTCCCTTGCACGTCCTAGATTGACCCACTATTTTCTTGTCTTCTCTGTCCTATTAATCCTCTCTTCTTACTGTTTTACTTTCTGGGAGAAGTCCTTGACTTTATGTTCCAATTGTTCTATTTTTGTTTTGCTTTAGTTTTCATGGATATTTTCAACAATTTTTTTAACCAGAGTACTTTCTTATTTTTTTGCCTCTTCCTTGTTATAACTTCTTGTTCTTGTTTCATGGTTGCAAAATTCTCTCTTACATCTTTTAGGATATTAGCTATAATTCTTTTGGAATTATCTTCTGCATCCTGTGTTGTCTCTCTTTCCTTTGGGCTCCTTTATACTTTTTTATGTTTTAATCATTTCAATCTTTATCATTCATGTTGGAGCCTATCATTAAAGATCTAGTGATTCTTGGCTGACCATTCATATTTAGGAGTGAGGCAATAAAAAAGTTGGTAGGTAGCTCATGTGTGTGTGCACGTGCATGGAAAACCAAGGCAACTTTGGAGTTGATCCCTGAATGTCAAGTCAGAAAATAATATGGAGGCAAATTTCTTAGAGGGATGCCCCAGCGCTCTGCCTGGGTACAGAGCCTGCTTATGATATTGTGGGCCTGGGAGATGGAAGGACTACTGCATCACTGTTCATCTTGTAAAATTTCACTCAATCTCCCTTTTTGAGTAATACATTTTTTTCCCATCTCCCTCTGCCTGATGCTCTTGAGTCTGAAACCCTCTTGTTTAGTAGCTTAAGAAATTAAGTGTTCTTGGGCGCCTGGGTGGCTCAGTTGGTTAGGCGACTGCCTTCGGCTCAGGTCATGATCCTGGAGTCCCGGGATCGAGTCCCACATCGGGCTCCCTGCTTGGCGGGGAGTCTGCTTCTCCTTCTGACCCTCCCCCCTCTCATGCTCTCTCTCTATCTCATTCTCTCTCTCAAATAAATAAATAAAATCTTAAAAAAAAAAAAAGAAATTAAGTGTTCTTTCTTTTATGGGTATAGAGTCTCAGAAACACTGGATGGGACCAGGAGGTGTAATTACTCTCTAATATGGATTTTCAAGCCATTCCTCTATCTTTAGTCCCCTGTGTCATCCCTGCCTTTCTCAGTAATTGGTACTTTCAATTCTCAGGATGTATTGGCTTGCTCCTAATAACATGATAAATCTAATATTTTGTAAGGATCAGCAAAGTTCACTAATTACCATAAAACCAAAAGTCCTTTATGCATTTGGGGACTCCATTCTCAGCAGTTACTGTACCCCATCCCTGCCTTAATTACCTGCCCCTCCATCCCTGCCTATCTAAGCTTTAAAACCTGTGAGAAGTTACAGTATTTATAAAGCAATTGCTGAAACCAGGTCTTCTGACCCGTTCTTGTAAAATAGCTGATCTTAAGCATTAGATCAAGACCCACCTGAGTTACGACCCAAAGATCATCTTACCGTATAATAATTTTGTGTGGGAACCATAAAGTGTATAGACCTGAGTGTCTCTAACCTTCTGTTAGAGGGCGGTATAATTCCCAGACACTTGATGTCACAGAGGAGGAAATAGGTGGAAAAAGAATCCCTCTTGTGCTTTAAGGAAAGATCCTTTGTCTAGTTCTATGGCAGGGCACAGCAGGGTGTAGATACCAGAACACCTCCTTGTTTCAAGGAAGCAGATGACACCGCCTTCCAAGCACTTAATAGCCCAGTTGGATACTTTGGGGGAGTTATTACAGCATTTGTTCCTAATGGGGAAACCCCTCCCCCTCAGCACAGGCAAGTCAGCCTCAGGTAACTTAATCTGCAAGACACCTTAATTGATGATACAGAAGATGGGAGAATGGAAGGCTTGAACATGGACACAGTTTAATTGCTCACACTAAGAATCACTCTTTGTTGGTGAACTGACATCCCAGATGGCAGGACTCTTCTTTTCAACAATTAATCACTCAAGGGGGAAAAATAATTAGGACTCTTAACAAGTCAAAGCAAGATGGATACAAAAATTCTTTCAAGAAGTTACCTGGGGTCCAGAATCTGCCTTGAAGGAATCATGGTTTTATTTTCCAAGTACCTCCCTCTAAAAGCAGAGGTGCTCAAGTTACTAAATACAAAAGACAGCCCCAGCTTGGAATGAGCAACCCAAACCACCTTTGAACTTTTGCAGTATTAACTTCCTACCATGTGCATGACTGTAATTCTGCCAATAGCTTCGGCAGGCAGAACTTCCCAAACAGACCCTGATCCTCTGAAGAAGACAGCAGCGACAATGGTTTAGTTGACAACAGTGTCATTTCCGAAAGAAAGGTCACAGGCTTAGTCTTTGCTGAAGCAAGGTGGATGTACCTTATTTGGCTCTTTACAAAATTGTGGCTTCTGGAAAAAATGAACAGCCGTATCATGTGTCCTATCCAGTAACTGATTGAAGAGCTGTCAAAAACCAGACTGGATCCTTCTGGTTCTGATTTTATCTGAAGCAGGGTTGAAAAGCTCATATGTTGCCAGACAGAGGGTAGCAGCCCTAAAGTTCTGGGGCAGTAGCCCATTCTTTGAAGGGCAGGACAGATCCTACATGTCCCCCACTGCCTTGTGGATGTGGAAAACCAAGTGATTTTTTTTTTTCTCAAAAAGCTCTTTATTTATTTATGGAGTGTTGTTTTTGCACACTGTGTTTCAAAGAAGGGTCCATAAATATTATATAATTCCTTTAAATAACAAGTTACTCTTTTTAAGCAGAAAAAAAGATTTAAAAAGTTGTCCCTTATAGTAATTTTCCTGGTGACTAAATGTATGGAGAATTACGGTGAATGATGACGTAATCAGAATGCATTTTGTGGGTTTAAAGACAAGTGTTAAAATATGTGTTTTCATGGATTAGTCACATTGGATAAAATGATTTTTAAAAACACCTATAATAATTCTTAGTGTAAGTGGTTGTTGCTATTTTTTCTTGGATTGAAGTCACTGGAGAGCAATTTAAATCGAGTTGGTAGATATTCACTCTTTCCCAAAACTGTGGCTTTAAAAAAGCCTTGTACATGTTTCTAAAGTGGAGTGGCTTTTCATTGTTGATTGATTTACATGCTGTTAGTGGCTCCTTCGGAAAAGAAATAAAATGTCTCAAACTGTTGGCACACACTTCATCCTCCTCCACTGAAGGTTCAGAGAAAAACAGGAAGTAGAGATATCTACATTAATGTGTACATTCAAAATGAACAGAGAAATCTAATTTTAGGCCTATCAACCTTGATAGCTCCTTCTTAATCATTTGGATTTGAACAAATACGGGAATCAGAAGTAAAGAACTCACAATTTAGAAGTCACATCAGTGCTAAAATTGCTTGAGAGGTGGATAGATTTGTAATTCATTCATTACGCTCTGATCCCAGAAATCTGTGGTTCTATTAAGAACGGAAGCCAGAAATCATCTATAATGTGCAAATCCATATGAATGGCGTGCTTATTGGTAAATGTCAAATCTGAGAAGCCACAGATGTCCCCTACACAGCTTCCTAGACTCGCCTGTGAATAGAGCATCACCCACTTTTTGGCACTGGGAAAATGAAGGCTGATAAATACATGAAGCCATGTAGTATCCTCCTACACAAGTATTTGGTGCATGAGATGGGTCTTTTAAAAACTCAGTAACAGAGTTCTTAAAATTTGAACTTCTATCATTTCTCTCATTTCCAGGTCAGAATTGGTCCTGTGCCTTATACCAGTCGGGGAATAATCGAGTTCAACAGTGATGCCAACAGAGGCAGGATGAGTCCAAAATGTATATTCTCTAGGAACCAAATGAAACTTGGGATCCTACAGGCATGTATAATATTAAAGTAAAGATAACAAAGCATGTAGTCAGGTGAGCCCTGCTTTATTTTCTGGATGAAGCAGGACACTGTGTGGCTGGCTATAGTCCAGAGGCGTTTTCATTAAATCACGGCCTCTCTTGGAGCTCTTGATGCCCAGGATATGGCACCCCACAACTCATCTGTCTTCCTGGCCAGTGAGCCACTGTACGATCAATTTCTCTGCAAAGGATGCTCATAAAATTCTTCAGAGGTAACTGCAGAACTCTCATTCCATGAAACATCATGGGGTGACGCATTATGATCAATGTTTAATCGAAGGCAGGAATTAAAATATACAGCCAAGGCCTGTCAGGGTGGGAGAGGCGCTTCTGGAATGTCAGTGCAAGGCAGACACAAAGCAGGTCCAGCTGGGTTGCTAATGGTCTTGGCCATTTTCAGCATGTGGCTTCTATGAAATGACTTCAGGCTTCATTTGACACCTCTTCCCCCTCGCTCCTCCCACCCTCCCTCCACCCAGCTGGCCCTCATCCTGTGAAGACTTCCCCTTAGTGCTAACTTCTAGCTCAGCTGGAATTCTCTAGCAATCGGGCCTGAACTCACCGGGCAGGAAGGCTCAGCCACCCACAGGAGCAGAGCAGAACAGTTGCTAGATGGCTCAGGAACAGCTGCCCACGAGGATGCTCTGCATCGGCCCCAAGTTCCAGGACAAAGAAGTGGCATTTTTTCCCCCTCTAGGACCTTTAAGATTAGGAGAGGTGTAGGAGTGGCTCACGGGCACTTGGAACATGACTTCAGATTCTGGGGCGGTTGACGTCTCTGCTTAGTCATGGAGAACCGTGGGCAGAATTCGAATGCTTCAGTTCTTACCCGGACCCATAGCAGGGGCATAGGTATCATACTCTGTTTGGGGCCAGTTTTTCTTCATGTTTTATGAATAATGCTGCAATATGGGGCAAGTTGGAAACAGTAGCACAGCAAAGCACTCTGACTTTGAAGGGAATTTAGGGGGACGGAGATCTCGCTTTAAAGGCCAGAACCTGAAAGTACCCAGGGGACAGATCAATACTGTCTATTTTAGAATTTCTCGGTGTCCCCTGCGTGATTTTCCACTAAGCCCTGGATTCGGGTTCTTGCAGCCCATTTCAGGTGGCCATGGTTGGAGTGTTCCTATGGTATGGACTGGCTTTCTCTGCCCCTGGTTTCTAATGTTAGCCCATGGAAGTTATAATGGGGTCATTTCTGGCAAGTCAGGGGGCTGGCAAGTCCTCTCATTCACTGCTAGCTGACACTTGCTTTCTCTTTTTCTTTTCCTCGCTTTCCTTTTCACTCCCAGGGGCGCACACACACAGAGCTGTACTTTTGATGGGGGCCGTCTGATGCCCCATGTTCGTTTCAACATACAATCCAACAGCTTAATCTCATAGGTACTCAACAGGTGACTCTCAGAATTTTTGGCATCTTATTTTAGCTGGGTGGGTAGGCTGCCGCTCGTACCCAATAGACACCCTTCAGAGTGTTGAATACTTTTTGTGAAGTGCAGGTAAAAACTTGTACAGTGCCTAAATCATTATTTATGAGACCCTTGTGGTCTATCATTTTAGAAAATAACGAAAACTATTCTATGTATTAATATTTCAAAGTTGATGAGCCAATAATTTGAATTCCATTTTTGAGGTAAGCTTTTATTTAAAAGGTAAAGAGATCTATATGTAAGCAGTATCTACCACCATCAGTTGTCTTCGAGCCTTTACTTTGTATTTCAGTAATATGGGCATGTTGATAAGTTATGGTAAGTTGTATTTTTAAAAAGCTAGGTAACATACTTCTTAGTGAAAAACCAAATGAAGTATGAAGTGCCATTTTTAAAAGCAGTAATAAGATCAAACTAAAAATATATGCACATCTATTTATAAATACACATATATGTGTATAAACACATACATATGCATAGACATACATTTGCATAGACATAAATATATTTGTGCACATATAGTTTTTTTAAAAAATTTCTATTGTTTGACATTTCAGTTTCCTGATTTCATAGGGTTTCTGTCATCAATCACCTTGATTGGTGGGTGGATTGGTTTCTTAATATACTCCTATGGGTTTATTACATTTTGTTTGCTGCTACTGAAACCCTGACTTATTTTTCTCTTGGGGCCGGGTTTGAATATAAACTTAAAATATTAACTATCGACAGGAAAAATGGCTCTCACCCCTCTCAGATTTCATATGTACTTTTATTTATTTTGTTTGATCTCTAATTCCTTTTTTTAAATTTTTTTATTGTTACGTTAATCACCATACATTACATCATTAATTTTTGATGTAGTGTTCCATGATTCATTGTTTGTGCATAACACCCAGTGCTCCATGCAGAACGTGCCCTCTTTAATATCCATCACCGGGCTAACCCATCCTCCCACCCCCCTCCCCTCTAGAACCCTCAGTTTGTTTTTCAGAGTCCATCGTCTCTCATGGTTCTCGAATTCCTTTTAACTCTCATGTTTTCACTCATTCTATCAAGAAGTAGATTTCATTTAAAAATAAAATTTCTCTGAATGTTTATAGCTAATTTAGCTGTGTCTTTCCCAGCCTCTAGGTTATGCTGCCTAGCGGGAATGCTTCTGCATCTAACTAAATGTCAGCAAACAAACAAACATCTTTTGTTGGAATGAAATAAAGCCTCCTAAAAGCATACAAAACTCAATATTATCTTTAAGTCTGTAATCTGTTAGAAATGCTTTTACTCTATGTTTCTAATTTCTAGCACATTGTAGTTAGATTTACAGGTTTGTAGAGCATTTGTCATATTCATTTACTTAGTGAATGAATTTATTATGGTTACATTAAATTATTTTCAATTGAACTTTGATAATGACCATTTATTATGACTGAAATATACTCAGATATTGTACTTTTATAATATTAGAATTATTTTTGTTACACTTAAAAAATAGGCTTGGGGAATGTAATCAATGTTTTTTATAAGGGAAGGCAATTGGCTGGGGACTCCAAAATAGTGCTCTTCTCTCCAAAAGTGTCATCATCATCTTTCACTAGCAGAAAGCTCTGAGAGGAGTACCTGTAGCCCATGGTGTGAGAGAGGATGGGGATGTGAGTTGCCGCACGAACATTGTCAGCAGAAAGCAGTCACATCATGCAGCCAGACAACCTTAATGGCCATAATTAAAGTGAAGAAGTGGAGAAAAATGTTCACAGAAGTACACTATAAAAGTATAATACATTTAAAGTAATTACTCCTCAAGAGTAGCCCTAATAAATGTTAACGTGTTAAGTGAGGTCCTGATAATGAGTATAGTTTGGTGATGAAAAGGAGAAGGCAGAATGGAGCAGTAGACTAACAAAAGGATCTCACTCAAAAGGTAACTCATGAGCCAACAGTCCCCTCTCATCATGGCTCCACTTTCCCACATTTCAGATATCTGGGGTCAACTGCGGTCTGGAACCAGATGACCTCCTTCTGACATATCCACAGAAGATCCGTAGTAGCCTCATGCTGTCCCACAGTGCCAGTGTCATTCACTTCCTTCATCTCATCCTGTAGACATTTTATCATCTCATATCATCGCAAGAAAAAGAGTAAGGACAGTAAAATAAGATACTCTGGAAGAGAGAGAGACCACATCACATAACTTTTACTATAGTATATTGTTATAAATTGTTCTATTTTATTATTGTTGTTATAAGTATCTTACTGTGCTTAAATAATAGGTTAAATTTTATCATAGCTATCTATGTATAAGAAAGAACATAGCATATATAAGGCTTAGTACCATACAGCTTCAAGTATCCACTAGGAATCTTGGAACACATCCCCAGTGGATAAGGGAGGACTACTGTATAATATAGGTAAGCACTTCAAATAAACAGGGAAAAGGAAGATTATTTATTAAAAAGTATTTCTAAATTATAGACTGGCATTTAGAAATAAAGCAAAAGAGAGAGAAAGAGAGAGGGGGAGAGAGAGATTTCTATTTACTTCTTACATCATAATCACTTCTACACAGATTGAAGAGTAAGCTAAATAAAATAAAATAAAATAAAATAAAGCCATAAAAGACAAAAAAAACTTACACATGAATTTATTTATAATCTCACAATGCAGAAATCCTTTTTAAGCATGGCACAGAACTCAAAAGCCATAAAAGAAAATTGAGAGATTTTATTACTTATAAAATTAAAATTTCAGTATGGGTAAAATATCTTAAGTAAAGTCAAAAGACAAATGACAAACTAGGAAGAAATATTTGTGACCCATATGGCAAATTATAGGATAATTTCCTTAATTTACAAAAAGGTCATAAAATAAGTGAAAGAAAGACAGACAACCCAATAGAAAATCAAGCAAAGGGAATAAGCATGGAGTCCATGGCAAAGAAAGTCTACTGACTAATTAACTTAAGAATATCTTATGCATAACTAAAGAAATGCAAGTAAAAATAATGATATAACATTTTAAAATCTGAGTGTTAAAAATTTGACAGTATCCAGTGCTAGTCTAAGTGTGAAACCTGAAATTCCAGTTACTAATGGTCAGAATATAAAATATAAAAACATCAACAATCTTCAAAGAAAACTTAGGATAATTTTTAGAGGGCTATGCTCTAATATTTTAAAATTTAAAAAATATGAACCAAGGGCGCCTGGGTGGCTCAGATGGTTAAGCGTCTGCCTTCAGCTCAGGTCATGATCCCAGCGTCCTGGGATCGAGTCCCACATCGGGCTCCCTGCTCCGTGGGAGCCTGCTTCTCCCTCTGCCTCTCTCTCTCTCTCTGTCTCTCATGAATAAATAAATAAAATCTTTAAAAAAAAATGTTTAAAAAAAAATATGAACCAAAATTTCTGCTTTCAATAATGGTGGGGTAGCTTGTTTTAGACCTAATCCACATATAAAAATTATAAAATATTTGTAAATAACTATTTAAGTATATTAGAAAGTGTTCAAAAAGAAGTCAGAAAATGGGAGAGGGTTGAATGTTAAAATGAAAGAAATGCATTGAGTGAGATTTTCTTTTATGCAGCCTTTTGCTTGAGGGTACTCACCTTCATCATGTGAGGTAGCTAGAAGTGAAACAAAAATCCACAGATTCACTGCCTGAATATTCAAAACATAGAATTTAGGCTTGCAAGGGTAGCTGAAAAGGTAAGAGAGGATATCCTGAAATAGAGAGGGGTACAGAGGGAGGAGACTCAAAATCTGAACATAAACTCTACTCAAATGCTTGACTGACTCCTGGAACTACATATACTTGGGGGAAGACACCAAGAGACATGACAGACAGCAACATATGAAAGACTGAAAGAAATGAGTAGGAATTTTAGCTTCTGCCCACCCCAGGACAGAGTTTCGAGTTTAATCTATCCAAGTTTATTGCATGCTGGGAAAAAACATCAACAATCTTCAAAGAAACATAACAAAATCCAGGGTTTCCACATTGTTTAACATACAATAAAAAATTACTACAGAGAGGAAAGAACAGGAAAACGTGACCCACAATCAAGAGGAAAGAAAGGCAATAGAAATTGACCCTGCCATGTGAGTTAAATGTTGGAATTAGTTTGTAAGGATCTAAAAGCAGTTATTATAGATACATTCAAGGACTTAAAGATGTGGCATTATGAATGTACTGATAAGGAATCTTGGGAGAGAGATGGAAACTTAAAAAAGGACAAAATTGTAATTTTAGAACTGAAAGTACTACTACCTGAAATAAAAAATTCACAGAAAGGGCTTCACAGCAAATTGGAGACAGCAGAAAAAGAACCACTAAACCTGAAGATAAATGAAGAGAAATTATCAAAGCTGAAGAATTAAAAGAAAAAAGGATTAGAAAAAAAATTAACCTGGGGGGCACAGTTGGTTGAACATCTGACTCTTGGTTTCAGCTCAGGTTATGATCTCAGGGTCGTGAGACTGAGCCCAGAGTCAGGCTTCATACCCAGCGTGGAGTCTGCTTGAGATTCTCTCTCCTTCTCCCTCTGCCCTTCCCACTCATGCTCGCTCTCTCTAAAATAAATAAATAAATCTTTAAAAAGAAAAAGAGAGAAATTTAAAAAATTAATGACCTTCAGTGACCTTTGGGACAATATCAAGTAATCTAACTGATCTGTAATTGAAGTCCCAAAGAGGAGAGAGAATGGAGCAAAAAGTATTTGAAGAAATAAGGGCTAGCATTTCCTAAATTGGTAAAATTTTAAGCCTATAGATCCGAGGAGATCAACAAATGCCCAGAAGGATACATACCAAAAAAAAAAAAAATCATCTAAGTACATCATAGTTAAATTGCAGAAAACCAATATAAAGGGAAAATCTTGAAAGCAGTTAAAGGGGAAAAAAAAACCACATTGCAAGCAAGAGAATAATAATATAAAAACCAACTAACTTTTCATCAGTATCAATGGAAGCAGAGATAATCGGATATTTTTTAAGTACCAAAAAATAAGTCAGTACAGAATTCTGTGAAAATATTCTTCAAAAGGAAAACAAAATAAAGATGTATTTAGATCCATGAAAATTAAGAGAATTTTTCACCATCAAAACGGCAATATAAGAAATGTTAAACGTAATTCTTCAGTTTGAAGGAAATTATCACATGGAAAACTGGGTCTGTGAAAAGGAATAAAGAGCACCGGAAATGGTGAATATGGGGGTAAATTTTGTTTTTAAGATTTTATCTATTTATTCAAGAGAGAAAGAAAGAGATAGCAAGAGAGAGCACAAGTGGGGAGGAGATGGAGAAACAGGCTCTCTGCTGAGCACAGAGCCCCATGTGGGACTTGACCCCAGGACCCCAAGATCACGACCAGAGCCAAAGGCAGATGCTCAACCATCTGAGCCATCCAGGTGCCCCTCTTCTTAACTTCTTTAAAACACATGATGGATTAAAATAATAATTGCAACACTGTGTTTTGTGGTTTATGATATAGTTGGATGTAATACATATATGACAACAGTAGCACAAGGGCTGACAGACCCTGGGCAGGCACAGTCTCTGGATGCAGGTCATTATGAATAATAGGGCTTAAAGCGAAGAAGAAGGCCCCTTCTCCTGCCAGGCCTTCAGAGCTTGGTAAGCAGAGTTTGGGAAGGAACTTAGCCTCCACTGGGCCCCTTGGTTGGGCAAAATTGTCCCCCGTACAAACTGCCCAACTGTACACAGAGATCCTGGAGGAAGTTATAGTATCCTAGAAGATGGGTAGGACTCTGATCAAGAAATTTTTTATTTTTTGGAATTTTTTTTTTTTAATTTATTTTTTTAGCTCTCATTCTTTACTCCCCCCTCAGACACTTGGTAGTTATGGGATTTGGAGGAAAATAATTAAAAAGCTCCTTCTTAACTAAAAGAAGAGAAAGTCTAAATATGACTTTTGTGGAGTTATGATCACTGGGTTTCCTGTTGCTTTTCTCTTCTGGTGAAAATGCCTGGAAGCATTTAGGCCTTCATGTCTTTTTTTTTTTTTTTTTTTAAGTAGCAGCTTTATTGAGATATTCTTCACATGTAATTCACCCATTTAAAGTGTACAATTCAATGGTTTTTAGAAAATGCAGGATTGTGCAATGATTGTCACAATTTTAGAACATCGTCATCACCCCCAAAAGAAATCCTATACCCTTTAGCAATCACCTCTCAAGCTCCCAGCTCTACCCCTAGCCCTAGATAACCACTAGTTTACTCTATATCTCTATTTGCTTATTCTGGATGCCTAATATAAATAGAATCGTAAAATATGTGGCCTTTTGTGACTGGCTTCTTACACTTGGCATACCGTTTTCAAGGTTGATCCATGTTGTGACATGAATCAGTACTTCATTCTTTTTTATTGCCAGATAATATTCCACTGAATGGATATACCACATTTATTTATCCATTCGTAAGTTGATGGGCATTTGGTTTGTTTCCACTTTTTGCCTCTTTTGAATAATGTGGCTATAAACATTCATGTACAAGTTTTGTGTGGGCATGCTCTATTTCTCTTGTTTAACTATTTGGGGGATCTCCAGACTGTTCTTCAAAGTGGCTGCACCATTTTACATTCCCACGACCAGTGTACAAGGGTTCCGATTTCTCCACATCCTTGCCAACACTTGTCATATCTGCCTTTTTGATTCTAGCTATCCTAGTGGGGAAATGGTTTTGGTCTGTATTTCCCTAATGACTAATGATGTTGATCATATTTTTACATGCTTGTTGGCCATCTGTCTATCTTCTTTGGAGAAATATCTATTCTGATCCTTTGGCCATTTTTAAAATGGGTTCTCTTTTTATTGAGTTGTGAGAGTTCTTTATATACTCTACATACTTAAAGATCTCCTGGAGGCAGGCATATTTACTAGGTAATAAGGAAAAGTAACATTTTATGAATACTATCATCTATCTATCTATTTATCAATCAATCATCTATTCAATCTATATACCTACCTGAAAATGTAGGTATGAATGCACATGCATATATCTCTACAAAACAATGAACAATATTTAAAAATTTGAACTTAAGGGCTACATTTTGCCAAATGATCATTTGGGACACGGCCAGCAATTGAGCTCTTGTTTCCCAGCCACACACACCCTTTTTTCTCTGGTTTGTGATCTAGGGCTGGGACTCTGCAGATTTGTTTAGCCCACTGCTCCCTGTTGGGAACTGCTCCTAGGTGGTACTAGAGGGAGGCAGCAAGCCTAGGGGATAGAGAAGATACTGTTTCCTGTGCCCACCTGCATAGGAGTAGTTGATTCCAGTCTGCAGTTTTTCCAGCATCTAGACAATTAGCCTCATCATGCTTCACTCAGGGATACCTGCCCCACCAACCAGTGATTCCCTTCCTCAAGGGTCGGGGTCCAAGCCCCAAAAGGACCCTCCTCCAAACTTCTAAGCCTTGACAATTCCAACAGCTTCCATTTGTTCCCCAAGCCCTATCTTTTAGTGTTTATTTTTTCCCTTTTCAGTTCTACAATGCCTGGCTAACAATGCTTGTGTTAAATTCTCCTGCTAATACAACTGGAATGGTTCCTGCCTCTTGACGAGACACTAGCTGATAGGTAGGCCATCTGAATAGTGGGTTGAATTCTCTGTTTTCATCACAATCCTCAGTCTACTTGCCCTGTTTTCATGGACACCAAGGAGATAAACTGTCTTCCTATTTCTCTTGATTTTGTCAACAATTGTGGAGGGACGAATCAATGTGAGATTGGGAGTTAAGAACAGAACAGCCATCCCTGAAGAACTCTGTGGATGGTCTCTGACTTGCAAGGGGTTTGGATGTGAGAAACCTCCCAATCCATAAGGGGTTTCAAGGGACTATTTGGGACCTGGTTAGAACGAGATTTGTGGCTCTCTGGAACAGAGGGCCATCTTGATGCTCCTCCCATGTAGTCTGGATGGGGGTTGGACTAAAAATCAAAAATAATAACTAATAATCTGATTCTGTTGCACATTCCCCACCACCTGGATTCCTCTCCCATCTGACCCCCCATGCTTGCTTACCAGCTGCCCCCTTTCACTTACCTTTCAATTAGCTTTCATATAGCCACCAGGGGTCTTCTAAACTGCAGTTCTGATCATGTTATTCTCCTCCTTGAGACTTGTAAGTTGCTTTTCTTGATACTTAAGACAAAATCACCCATGCATGCTGTATCCTCAAGGTTCCTAACCACCACTGTGACTATGAAGGAGCTTGTCTCCAGCTCTTCTTGCTCCCTTTCCAAGCCCCAAACATATTGGCAATCTCCCAGCTCCTTAAAGAAAGCCAACAGGTTTTCCACCTGTGAAGGCCATCTGCCCAGCATGTTCTTGCTCCAAGATTTACCTACCCAGTCCTACTCTTTCTTCAGGTCTGTTTAAAAGCCACTCCTCAGGGAGCCTGCGTGGCTCTTGATTTCGGCTCAGGTCATGCTCTCAGGGTCCTGGGATTGAGCCCCACGTCAGGTTCTGCACTCCACGGGGAATTTGCTTGACGATTGAGTCTCTGCTTGAGTCTCTCCCTCTCCCTATGCCCCTCCCCCCTCAAATAAATAAATAAATCTTAAAAAAAAGTCACTCCTTAGAGCAAGCTTCACTGATCTCCTTCAGAAAACAGGCCCCCTACTATCTTCATAACACCTGTCCTTCTTCTTGATAATCTTATTATAATTTATAACCAGATATTTATTTGTGTGATTATTATTTTTGTAATATAGGTCTCTTGAAGGAAGAATCTATCCTCCTGTGGTTGGAGGCCTGGTAGATATGGAGTGAGTGAATGAACAAATGAACGTACACATGAATGTATGAATGCATGAGGAAAATGTAGACCCTTAGAAAAATCTAGAAGTGGCCCATCTGCCCGACACTGTCAGGTGTTAAGAACTGACCAAGTCTCAATGGTTTGAGTGTGGACAGAAACAGGTCTTTTGGCTTCAGTCCCTCTGTGGCTCCAAACATTCAGCCCCATTCTCAATCTGGTGGCTTCTGGTGCTTGATTCCTCGAGCAAGGTGATGCAATTCATGTCATGGCCTTGATGTGTCCTTTCTGAGAGAACTAGCAATCAGTGTGTTTCCTGATTACCTTTATCCCCCATGAATAATTATTAATGTTATTATTAGATCTAAAATGTGACTAATAAACATCTCTCTTGAGAGGCCTCTTATGTTACATATAAAGATCCTCAAGGTGCTATTGACATAAGGTTGACAAGGCTAGGAGCACTTCATAGACTTTCTTTCAGGATTGGAGAAGGAACTAGACTCTTTAAAGGGGGTTTCTAAGACATTGGTCCTACAAGGGTGGTTAGTGATAAATTCTGATACCTGAAATAGGGGGTGTTGGACACATGCTGGACAGTGGGCCCAACACTTTATAGGTGATTCTTCATTTAATCTGTACAATAACCTAACAGGATATCAGTGATACCATCATTGCCTCTTTGTAGGTGAGGACATAAGCTGAGTGGAGCTAGATAGTTTGCTGCAGAAAATAAATGGTTGAGCTGGCCAGGTCAAGCATAATCCAGACCACCCTCTCAAAAGCAATCTTACTTGTTGGACTTGAGATAGAATTCCATCCCCTGACACTATGGAAACCCATAAAAAATCTAGACATGATCTTAAGACTCAATAAGGCGATGTCCGTAAAGTCTCTTCAATCACAGTTCAAAATGTGGGGTGTTGAAGAAGAGTCCAGGCCACACCTGCATCTCCTGCAGTAAAGACCCGCACATGTTCCCACGAGATGTGCACACAAGACCCTCACTTTTGGCTCAATAGGGTAAACAGTTATTTTCATCAGCATTACTCCTTACAAAGTGCTTAAATGACATAAAATTAAAAACATAATTCTTTTCTTAGATTTTTGTGTTTTATAATCTATTGCTACAGGAAACCATGAAACCTTAATCAAAATAGGTCACTGCTTAAAAGGGGGAAAATGTGAAAACCAAGTATATTAAAGGTAAGATTTCTGTATTTAGAGAAGCACAAATTTCGGTCATGATATAATGAATGAAATGCTCAGGAAACTAATTTTAGTATCAGGGAAGGCAGATTAATTCTTTTCAGAACTGTGAGGACATTAGGGAGTCAAGAGACCTCAGAGCTTAAGGTGACATTAGAGATAATCTCACCCAATATGCTCATTTTACTGATGAAGAACCAAGAGGGATGATTTCCCACTTGGACACCTGATTGTCTCTTTAACACATAGCTCTTCTGCAGATGGCCAATTCTAATTTTTCTCAAGTAACAATAGAATAAAAATGGCAGACAGGAGAAAATTGTCTTGGATTCAATTTCACTTAGCTCATGGCCTGTGTTCAATTCAGCTTTCCCTTACAGAGAAAGGATTCTGGGTTAGTTCTTTTATTATGACTAAAGTGTCGGGCAAGATTTTTATACTTTTTTTGGAAGCATTTTTTTCAGAAGCAACCATGCACCCTTATCCCGACTCTCCAGTGATTTGTTGAAGATATATATCTGAGAAGCCAGAGAAAGCAGATCTGAAAAGACACAAGAGAAATAAATCATTTTTTGCCCAACTGCTACTGATAACTTCAGTAGATAAAATTTATACTACAAGCATTTTTATTTGCAAGGGAGCCACAAAGTCGTTTATATATTTTTTCAAGAAAAAATATCTTCCCAGAAAAAGTTGATCAAATATATTACATGCACTGAAGTTAATATTTAGAAACTTTCTATTTTCTGTATTTAAAAACAATTGCCTCACCTACCATCATTTAGAATGATTCATGGGTACAGATAAACATATTAAGTTGTGTTTTTTTTTTTTTACTGTATATCATAGTGATCAGCACTCTAAGTGCAAAACTGAGTATACAGAAATTCCAAAGCTAGATTCCACTCTTCTCATTTTTAGTGCTGAAAAAAAAAATGTTCTCATTTGATGCCACATTTAATTTGAAGCATTTTTTGGCTTCATTTTCAATTCCTTGTCAGAACTATGCATTACAGAGTCATTTAAAACAGACCTGAGCTGGGCAATGACCAAATAAATTCATTGCAAGGAAAGAAGATCTATTGTGCTGTGCATTTTGGAATTATACCTTTTAGTTCATATTTTACCACACGCTGCATAACTAGTAACAAGCCGCAAGATGTATTGTACTCTTGGGCATTTTTTTGAAGGGAAAAAAAGTCCAAGGACATTACTTTCCAGAAAAATGTTTTTACATGAGCAGAATACATTGGTGAGGTTCCATGGAACCTTCCTTTTCATTAACAGCTTCTCCTAAAAGCACTTTGCAAGAGTGGTGCCTTCTACCTTCCTGCTGGAATGAGTGCCAGGGCTGTGGGTCGTGAGTAATAGCTCTGGGTGCACGGGCCACCTTCGTGAAGACTGAAATGCTGGATATAGGAACTCAAACAGAAGGGCTTTCAGGCTCCATTTCTCCCATATCAAGCTGCCTCAAACCTGCGTACCACAAATGAATTCCAAGGAGAGAAAAAAGCCTGTTGACTCTCTGGTCTCTTTATAAGACCCACCAGTCCTGCAGGAGAGCTTCTTGACAGGCTGGGGGAGTTTTTGGGCATATGGCAGCCTCCTGTCCAATGGATGATGATTAGGTTCAGGAAGGGTTCCTGGTTGTCTACATGAGCAGTGTTCTGTCACTGACAACCTGGGGACCTTTCCAGTAATTAAGAGATTTCAACAAATGCCAGAGAAAGGAGAAATCCAATTTTAATACATTTGAATTTTAGCAGGCTGATGGATGGGAGTCTGCTTGAGGAATCTCTTGCTCTTCCTCTCCCTCCGCCCCTCCCCCACCACTCACATGCTTTCTCTCTCTCTAAAATAAATAAATCTTTAAAAAATGCTAACCCTTAAATAAAATCTTTAAAAAAAAAAAAAAGGAGGGGCGCCTGGGTGGCTCAATCGTTAAGCGTCTGCCTTCGGCTCGGGTCATGATCCCAGGGTCCTGGGATCGGGTCCCACATGGGGCTCCCTGCTCACCGGGGAGCCTGCTTCTCCCTCTCCCACTCCCCCTGCTTGTGTTCCCTCTCTCGCTATGTCTCTCTCTGTCAAATAAATAAATAAAATCTTTAAAAAAAAAATGCTAACCTTCATCTGAGCTTTCAGTCATAATCACTGATCACAGGTCACCATAACAAATAAAATAGTCATGAAAAAGTTTCAAAATTGCAAAAATTACTGAAATGCAACACAGGCATGAAGTGAGCAAATGCTGTGGGACAAATGGCGCGGACAGACTTGCCCAACGCAGGGCTTCCATAAACCTTCAATTTCTAAAAAATGGAGCATTTGTGAAGTGCTATAAGGCAAAGCACCATAAAGTGAGGTCTGCCGGTATAAGGCAGCTCTTGATGTCACATCACCAAGGAATAGGGGCTGGTGAGGATTTGAGCAAAAGGAAATGCTCACACCCTCTCTGAAAAGGACAGCTACCACTGGTCCCAGTCAATCACCGCCCCATAGGAGAGCAGGGCCAGCATGTGGGTTCTTTCTCCTTTACAAAAGAAGCCAGAAAACCAGATGCATGTGTGAGAGTCTACATTTTAAAATGTCAGTAACTAATTTGATTTTGGAATTTGGTGAAAGTCAATCAAAATGCATCTGCAGGCTAAGTTCCGCTCATGAGCTATAGCTTTAGACTTGTGGTTGAGAGGCTGATCTGAACTTGTATTCCAGAAGCAGCCGGCCTGTGGACTGAGGAACTTCTCAGGCACGGAGATCTTCATCTTCTTGGTTTACCCCCTGCTGCGAGTCGAGTCTCGAGACATGAGTCACAGCTTCTTGGCACTGAGAAGAGCTTTGCTCTGCTGTTCTTCTTCAAGCCAAAAGAGTTGAGCTATGGCCCAGGCCTCTAAGAAAATGTACCTATCACTTGGGCATTGCTTAGCCCAGAGCGGTCTCCATTCACCCATGCTATGATATGGGCAGACTTCCATCCTCAGTGCTGGACGCAGAGCAGGGGTCTAGTAGGGACCAGCGCTCCGGGCTAGTGCTCAGTCGCCTCCACGTTTCCGGTATCCCTGGGGATCCTTATGCTTTCACATTAAAATGTTTCTGTATTCTATCGAGGAAAAATATAGTGCATTATCCTGCTTCCAAGGAGAAAAGGAACATTCTGTCCTTTTTCTTTGACTCCCAAATAAGGAGATGCCACAGGGTTTTAAATTATAAAAGATACTTTCACATTGTACAGATTCGCAATTATTTTCCTACCCTCCAGACAAAAATAAACAAAGCAATAAATGCTAAATTAGTTACATCCAGTTACTAATGCACGAGAATCCATTGTTTTTCATTTTTCACTGCTTCTCCTGTGCTTTTCCTTTTCTCTCCCCTACATGTGTCTTCCCTTGTAAGCCGTTTCATTTTCCAGCAATTCTGCCCTGGATGACTTGAAATGATGTTCAATAGCCCTTGCCATTGGGAACGTTCCTCGGATCCTAACCCAAGAGTGCCCTTCAAAGGTTTAAGCCCTTGCTCACTTTTGCAGAAGGGTGGAGAATGTGTTGAGAGCCATGGGATTTAATTCCTTGTGTGCTGCCAACCAACTGCACGCCTTTAGGAAATTCCTCAACCTCTCTGGGACCTGTCTGCTCTGTGTAAAAGGGGTGGGTAGGAATGTGTTGGAGGGTGAGCTGATCCCAGAGAGTAGGCAGTTAGTACAACTATAAGAGCAAACAGTACGAGGTCCTCAGTTAGATCAATGCATGGAACAGATACTTTCTCATGAATAAACGCTGGAAAAGCAAGTCAGGAGGTACATATGTTGAGAGCCAAGAAGCACAATTTTATATATGAAAGGCAGAATATGATATTAAATGTTTTATAAATATAACTTTTAAACTCAATTACAGCCTGACTCCTCTGGTTAATTTTCCGGTTCACTTGATCATCTTTATGACTTTCGGGTACAGCCTACCACACATTCTATCTCTTCTCTTATTTTTACCAAAACAATTTACGTCATCTTTAAATGAAACTTCAAATGGATAAAAAATTTCCACAATTCAAATAATATACCACAACTCAAAAGCAATTATTTTATTTCTCTGTTTACTAATAATATTTATCCATGTATAAAAGCTAATACAGAGAGATGAAATCATGATAAAAATTTTATGTTTGATTTATTGGATCATCATTTAGCAAATAAAATACGTTTTATGCTTTCTCTTCATTTTTATAAATTTTAATGTCCGCAAAATATCTCCTCAGGTATTTCCTTAGAGTTAATAAGCCATGACTCCCGAAACACACCCCCACTGGTGTGTGCTTAGGTACTCCCCGTATTTTAACCTCCATGCCTGACTGCAGACTCTGAGAGGGTGACACCAAGTCTAATTTACCACTTGTGACTCAGGGCTTAGTGCAGGAGACAAAAACACTGCAGGTAGTTTAAACAGAGAGAGATTTAGTACAGGGAAGAAGGTGCTTCCACACCTGGGTATAAAGGCTCACAGAGGAGGAATCCGAGACTGTCACAGGAACTCCTGTTTTCCAGACACTGAGATCGGACAGCTATTGCCGCCCCCACCTCTTAAGCTCTGCGTCTCCACAACCTGGCCTAACTCAGGGAATAACCCAAAAGCAGAACCCCTAGGTGACTTAGGATGATCAAAGCATTGCCTAGGCTTTGCTGTTGTGACACCCATGGGACACAGGACTACTAGACAATCTTGGGTAGAAAACTTTCCTTCTGTTCCTTTGTTATGGGGGGACTGCCAAGGCGAAGGAGGGGAGAGTACTGGATGTGGGGAAAGCTGAGAGAAATGTCTTAACATCCCAGCTTATGGAATCCTCGTGAACGCACACCTCTCTAACATTGGCCCTGGGTGGGACATTGCTGGGGAGACACCAACATAAGTGATCAATTCTAAGAGTCTTCCAGTGAAATGCTGGGGTGGGTTACTCCAGTCAGTCATCAATGGAGGAAGCAATATTTGTTCAGGACTTGACATACCTCGAAGGAGTGAACAGCTGGAGCAGCTTGAGCAAACATACCCTGGCAAGAAAGTCCAGTCTATCTGTGGAGGTACTTGGTTCAATAGGGTTTTGTTTTTTTTAAATTGTGGTAACAAGAACACTGCATAAAACTTACCATTTTAACAATTTTTAAGTGTACCTTACAGTAGTATTAACCATGTGTACATTGGTATGCAACAAATCTCTAGAACTTTTTCATCTTGTAAAACAAACTCTACACCCATTGAACAGCAACTCCTTACTTCTCTGTCAACCCAGCCCCTGGTCACTGTATTCTGCTTTCCGCTTCTGTGAGTTTGACCTCTCCTAACATGGGTGGCTAAACTGCTTTCCAAAAGGACTGTACCAATTTATAATGCCACAGACTAGCAGTGCACGAGTCTATCTCTTCCTGTTAGGTTTTTACAATCTATTTGTGTCCCAGGCTTTGAACCATCCTTGATTTCCTGGGATAAATCTTGCTTCATCAAGACAAATTATTCTTTGAATATATGCCTTAATGTCCTTGATCAGAACTGCACCGTGGCTCACTTCCTTTGTCATTATTTTTGCCATGATCACCATTAGCATCAGCATCAGCATCAACACTACTGTGTTAGCGGAAGAGCGGGTGTTCACCGAGTCTTCTGCGTCAGGTTGCCAGGGAAGGTCTGCATCCATGGATGCCAAGGACCTTTGTGTATCTGTTCCCTGCTTTTCTCAATCTCTGCTTTATCCAGGGACTAGATGTGACAAGCAGCCTGGAGCAGGGCCGGCCACAGGAAAAACTGGAGTGAGTTCAGTTGGGAGCTGAGAAGAGAAGGATAGGAAGCTGAGGCTGCTGGGGGCAGGGGGAAGGAGGCTGGAAGGGAAGCAGTAGGTTATAGCAATGATTCCTGAGCACTATCTCACAGTTCTGTAGAACTAGAGTGCCTCTCAAACTGAAGCACCAAAGGGTAGTCCATGGTTATCCTGAGTAAACTCACTTAGAGCATTCTCTGTGATCACTAACCTAAAGCACCGTCCAAGAGGTCAGCCATTCTGGCCTGTTTTCCTTAGAACCCAGCGCAGCTTAGGGATCCTCTGGACTCAAGTGCAGTAAGGGGGCCTGTTTCGTGTGCGCTTGGAGGCAGAGATGGAGGCCTGGAGAGAGACAGCGCAGACCAGCTCCAGCCACAGAAGCACTCAGAACTTTTAGACCATATGCTTCCTCCTTTACTACTGGACCTTATGTGCAGTGCTTCCTTCACGGCATTATATGCCTAATTCAAGGCCAAAGGGAGATGAATGCCTCTACCCTTATAGATGCCGCCTAAAGTACTCACCTCCACCACAAGAGAAGTTACGTCCATAAAGAACAATTTGTATGGTGGACTACTATTCTTCCACTAACTGCACTTCTTATGATGTAAATGCTATGTTTTAATTAATTCTTATATATACGTTAATCCAATTAGCAGCATTTTCACATGAGTGTGATGAGTGGAGTTCAGCTAATGAGGTGCACATGCACACACAGAGCAAGTAGAGATGATCGATGGCCCCACACATGTGGCAAATAAAACATTTGACAAGCAATCTTCTGTTTTTAATAACATGAAACATTTTGAGGGAAGGGAAACAGGGAGGAGGATAAATCTATTTTTACAGAGCAGGAGAAGCAATGAGGTACCCTGTGAGAAGGCCAAGTATGTGTTCAATAAGATTATCATTATAGGTGATTTCAATTATTGCAGAGTAATTGGAAAATCTCTAAGGTATTCTGCTCCACAGCTTTCCTAAGAGAGAGACAGGCAGAAAAGAGCTGGGCCATCTTCTGATTCAGAAACTCCCCGGAGGAAAATTCCACATTCCTCATCACCAACCAAGATGGTGCCTGCAAATTAGAATTAGCCAAGACACCAAGGTCAAATAGGGCTGCAGATTTATTACAAAGATGACAGGAGGTTTAATTTAAAACCGGTATTTCTCTCTGCTCCTGGGAAAGTGCCTTGCTGGGGCTGATTTTAGAATTGGTGGAAGCCTTCCAATCGCCGTCCAGGTTATCCAGGCTCTTCCTGGAGCCTTGCTTTCAAAAGTGGGGCCATCTTGAGTAATACATCATTGGTGTGTCCTGTGCAGGTTATTACACTAATATATCATTAAAGCAACAATTTGCTTTGGTGATGGATGGCATAATAGACCCTGGGAGGCACAATTCACTCAATGATGAACTGCCCCTCATTCTGATATATACTCACAGTACTGCTCAGTGGGTCCTTTGTGAAGGCGAAAGGACAGACTTCAGAGCGGGTTTTGTTTAAGGAAGGACAATTGAAGCTCTTTACAGTGGAGTGTTCCTGGTAGATCAACCCAGAATATGACTTATTCTCTAATTGTCAGGTGGATAAAAGGACAAAAGCATATAAATCTAGCATGTAGTTAGATCCTAAAAAGCCAGGGTCGTGGGTAAGCTGTACTAAAGTTTTAAAGGGAGTGGCCTCTTTAGGACCTATATGTCTCAACCATTTGGGGCAATAATGGATTATCTTTGATTTTCAATGAATGTATTACTCTTGGTGTCCTGTATGTTGTTTTGAGAGCTATAATAGCCCTGTTTTCTAATAGATTAGGTCCACTCTTGAGTTAGTAGGATATTCCTAAAAGTCAGACTCTCCCAATCTTAAGTAGGGTTTGATTTCTGCCTTGCAATCTATGGATTACAGGCAGATCCAGTTGAGTCAAGAAGGGAGGCCCCATATCCATACATGGGCATCATCTCCACCTAGTAAATCTTTGCTACTCATTACCAAATGAACTAGTGGGATTTAATGTATAAACTAATGAGATTTCCTCAAATCTATGCATGAATTTTTTTTTTTAAAGCTGGTAGTGCAAAACCAAACCAGGGGGCTTCTTTTTAACTGTCTTTGAATATTGCCCTAGTTTAAGAGTGTTTCAGGGAGTAGCTATAATGAAATATATTAATATATTAACCTGTACCTTTTGAATATATTAATATCTTGAATATATTAATATATTGACCTGCAGTCATTTTGAATCATGATTAAGAACAATGGTGACCTCATATTATTCGAGTGTTTTAAATTCTGAAAAATATTCCCATTACTATCCAGTCCTTCAGGCTCTCCTCACATCAAGTTGTCACATAGGTGGGCAAGTGTTAGAATTCTCCCTTTACAAAGAAGGAAAAAGATATGCGAGGGGTTAAGGGCTTTATACCTAGGGTCAGAGCCAAGGTTGGACACATGCCTATGAGGTGGCACATCCCACCTCTATCATGTACCCTCTGTCTTCACCCCATGAATCACTTCCACATCCCTGCAACCCAGAACATTCCTTCAAAGGGCAGTTCCTGGGAAACCAGCAGCAGCACTGTCAAATAGCCATGTGTAGAGGTATTTGGCTGGAGCTACTTGAGTTACTTCACCTGAAACTGACATTTCTGACGTCTAGTAACCGGGAACCTCAGTGGACCTAAAGAACCTCAAAGTTGCCAAAAGCACCATCAGAGCGAAACACCTGTCGATCTAAAATCCACGTTGAATCCAACTGCAAAAATACTCTTTTTTCACTTAGGAATATTCTTGAAACTCAACAGGCGAACACAGTCTCATTCTCTGCCCCTCATGAAGAAATAATGCCCGACTCTCAGACTGCAGCCGGGCTTCTGTTTAATTAAGGGTGTGTTCCAGGTGGACTGTCCTCCCGTTGTTCTGCGTCTCTACCTGGGGCTGCCGGCCCCTGCTAGGCATCGCTGCCGAGGTAAGCTGCTCCTGCTGGCCCACCACTCCAGCATCTCAGCATGTCTCACTGGAGGTGAGACTTTCCCCTCACAATGTGACAGTTTAATGTCACCCCAGCTACTCCCTGGTTCCCACGTTGACAAGAGTGAGCAGACTGGCCGGCCCCGCATCTGCTCATGCCTCCTGGTCTCCTGTCGCGGGCACACTGGCTGCTTGGAATAGGAGGCTCAAAGTCAAGGCCAGCAAAGGCAGCCCCACAGCCTGGAACATGGCACTTTCTCGGGAATGACTGTGGAAACCAAAGTTTGGTTCAGGTGGTCGTTTAACTGACGGTCCAACTCCAGTCCCTTAACATGAGATGTCAATGTATCACATGTCCGTAGCCCAAAGTTACAGAATATTCATGAACTGGAAGGGGAAAGGCCCCATCTCTTCATCTCCTCCAGCCCAGTCTCATTTCCCAGGGATGAGCTTGTAATGGTTTCTCTTCTGGTTCTTTCCAAAGTCACCCTCATCACCCTGGATGACACACGTATACCTCTGCTTCCTGACCACATCGCCTTTAAATATTTTGTCTGTTAGATTTTATCTATAAATGCTTTTGTTATTCTATAATGGTTACACCAGAGATCATAATATGCATCATTCATTTGTTACAATCCACCCACACTTGGTGCTTTTAACATGTTGCGGACAACACAATAGCCCTGCAGCTTTTGAGCTCATGCCCCCATGTCCCACCCTTTGTGTTTGTTGTCATCTGCTTTCCTCCTACATATGCTCTAAATGCCACGTGACGTCCAACACTGCTTTACACAGGCAATAGCATTTATATTTACCCCGTGCTTGCCTTTCTGAAGCTCACCCTTCCTTCCCCAGGTCTTTGTTTCCAACCAACGTCATTTTCCCTGAGCCTGGAGAATTCTCTAGTGTTCTTGGTAGTGTAGTTCTGCGAGCCATAGAGTCTTTAATTTTTATTTGTCTGAAAATGTCTTATTTTGCCCGCATTTTCCCCTTTAAGCCAGAAAGCTTTTTCTTTTGTCTTTTAAAAAATTGATTATTTACATACAGTTATGTGCATACATCTTAAATGTATAGCTTGACATTTTTTATATGTGACCCTAATCCAGAATAAAATATAGAATATTTATAGTACCCCAAAAATGTTTCCTCAAGGGCCCTCTTGGTTGCTAGTTCCCCAAAGGACACTGAGACAAGTTTTGTCTGGTTTTGAGCCTCCTAGAAAGAAATCCTATGTCCTTTTATGTCTGGCTTCTTTCTCTCCTATATATCAACATGGATTCTTTCCCTGTTGTTGCCTGGATCTGTAGGTCCTTCTTTTTCATGGCTGTATGGAGTTCCATTGTGTGGATATTTCTTTATTTATCTGTTTACTCTTGATGAGTAAACTTCTATGATGGTTTCCACTTTTTAGCTATTATGAGTACTGTGGCTATACATGTTTCTTTAAGTCTTTTTCCCAATTTTTTTATTGGGATATCTTTTTCTTTTTAGTTTGTAGGAGCTCTTTGTATATTCAGAATGAAAATTCTGTGTCAAAGATAAGAACTGAAAATATCTTCTCCCACGTTGTGGGTCTCTTCTACTCTTCTAATATCATCCTTTGATGGGTAGCAGTTCTTAACTTTAATGTTAATGCTTTTGTATTATGTTTAAGAAATCTTTACAATATTCCTCTATGTGTTCTTCTAGAAACTTAATTGCTTTACCTCTCATATTAAGTTTCTGATACATCTTGCATTAATTTTATATATAGTATGAGATACAGCTCATTCCTTACTACATGGCTATCCAACTGACATTTTTACCCGCTGAATTACAGCAGAGCCTTTGCCATAACAGATGCATATGGATGTGGATGTGGACACAAATCTGTTTCTGGACTCTCTGTTCTGTCCCACTGTACTCTTTGTCTGCCTTGCACCGATACTACACTTGTAATGCTTTGTTAGATTTTGTATCTATGCTATACTGAAAAAGTTTTTGTAAAGTTAATATTTTCTCTCCTATAAATGTTTGAATTGTTCACCAGTAAAACCATCTAGACCTGGAGTCTTCTTTTTGGAAAGGTTTTACATTATGAATCCAGTGTATTTATTATATGAAAGGTTGTTTGAATTTTCTGTTTTATTTTGTGAGTTATGGTAAAGCTTGTTTCATGAAATTCGTGTACATCATCAAAGTTTTCAAATGTATTGGCATAAATTTATAATATTTTAAACATCCATAGCATCCCTTATGACATCTTTTTTTGCCTCTGATACTGAAAACTTATGTTTTTTTCTCTTTTTTCCCAGATCAAACTCACTAGAGACTTACAAACTTATTAAAAGAAGCAGTTTTTGACTTTATTTATGTTCTCTGTTGTGCATTTGATTTCTATTTTATTGATTTTCATGCTGGTTTTTATTATTTTTCTCCCTCTATTTTCTTTGGGCTTAATTTACTGTACTTCTAGCTTCTTGAGAAGACAATTTATATTATTTATTGTCAGCCTTCTTTCTTTTCTATCATGAGCCTTTGTAGCTAAAACTTTTTCATTGAACAGTTTTAACTATATTCTACACATTTTGATATATGGTATTTTCATTACAATTTAGTTCAAAATATTTTTCAATTTCCATTGCAACTTCTCTTTGGCCAACGGACAACCCAGAAACAGGGTGCTTAATTTCCAACTCTTTGGAGATTTTTGTAGTTACCTTTCAGTTATGAATTTGGTAAAATCAGCATAGGAGGGTTCTAGATCCTCCACATTCTCACCAACCTTTAGTATTCTTAGTCATTTTTAATTTTAGCCATTCTAGTGGATGTGCAGAAATATCTTATTTCTCTGCTGACTACTAATGTTGAGCATCTTTTTATGTGCTTATTGGCCATTCATATATCTTCCCCGAGACATGTCTATTTAAATGTTTTGCCCATGTTTTAATTGAGTTGTTTTTTAATTATTAAATTGTAAGAGTTCTTTTTAGATTGTGGATATAGCCACTTTACCAGATGTGTGTTGCAAATATTTTCTTTTATTCTGTGACCTGTCTTTTCATTTTCCTAATATCATATTTTGAAGAGCAGAATCTTTCCATTTTGATGACATCAGATTTACGTAAATTTTTTTTAATGATTGTCGCATTTTGATGTATTTACCCCCTGGTCACAAATTTTATAGCTGTAGCTGCTATGATTAGGTCTGTGATGCAATTCAAGTTAATATTTGTGAATGTGTGAGATAAGAATGGAGGTTCATACTTTTGCACGTGCATATCCAACTGTTCCAGTACCATTTAAAAAAAAATATCCTTTTCACATTGAATTTCTTTGGAACTTACATCAAAAATCAATTGGATATATACCTGTGGGTCTATCTCTGGACTTTACGCTCTTCCACGCTGGCCACAGCCCATCACAATTTCAGTTTGTCTTGATTACTATAGCTTTATAGTAAATGTTAAGATAAGATTCTTCAATTTTGTCCTTTTACAAAATTATTTTAGCTATTCTAGGTCCCTACATTTGGATATAAATTTTAAAATCAGTTTGTCATGTGGCATTATATTTCACAGATTGTTGAATTCAAATTATGAACATTTTATTTAGCAGTTACCAATCTGCATAGATGAGTTACATTGATCTATTTTTTTGTAAAGTCAGGGTTTAGTATTAAAGTTATGCTGGCTTCATAATAAATGAATAAAGATGTGATGTTTCCTCCTGTATTTCTGATAGAATTTGTGTAATATCAGCATAACATTTTTATTAAATGTTTAATGTAAGTCACTTCAGCTTAATTCACTTCAGCTTAATTTTCTTTGTAGAAAAGTTTCCTGTTATAATTCAATTTATTTCATAAAAACAGTTCTGTTTGTGTTTTTAAATTTTCTTCTGTGTCAATTTTGGCAAGTCATTTTTTTAAAGAAATTTCGTCTAATTGACAAATTTATTGTTACAAAGTTGCTCATAGTATTCCCTTGGTATAATTACTTTCAACTTAGTAATGGATTCTCTTATATTTCTGATATTGTACTTTGTACCATTGTACTACTCTCTTTAAAGGTATTTTAGGTTTGGTAATATTCCCCTAGGAAACCATATGATCCTGGTGCTACTTTGTGAGGTAGTTCTTTGTTGATTTTTTTCTATTACTTCCACAAATATTGGTCAGATTAAGCATTTTTTTTCTTAATGGGGTCAATTTTGGCAAACACTACTTTCCTAGTAGATTACTTATTTCAAACAGGTTTTTAATTCATTTGTATAGAAGTCAGTAAAACAGTATGCTAAACTTCTGTTTCTATGGTTATTTCCATTTGATACTTCTTGTTTTGTAAAGTTCTTTTTTTTCTCTTGATTATATTAGCTAATGGTTTGTCAATTTTTCTAAAAACAGGATTTTGGTTTATTAATTAGGTATATTGTTTGTCTGTTCTCTATTTCAACAATTTCTATTTTTAATCATTATTATGTCCTTCATATTCTTTCTATGAATTGCTTTGTTTTTCTTGGTTTTCAACTTTTTGAGTTAGAAATTTGGGGTAATTTATTTTTATCCTTTAATTTAAAAGTTATAAGTATTTCAGGCTGTATATTTTCTTTTTATCACTGTGGCAAGGTTGCAGAGCTCTTGTCTCATGGAGTCGAAGAATGAACGTAGCAGACAATAGGGTGAACTGAAAGTTTATTAAGGGAAGATGAGAAAGAAAAGAAAGAAAAGGAACTCTCTAGAGTGAGAGAGGTCCCGATTGGGTTTTTATGGTTGGTCCTTTATAGAAAACTGACCAGGGAACTTGGTAAATATCTTATCTATAACATTTAAGACAAACAAGGTGGATTTGTAAATATTATGAAAATATCTCATCTATATTTAGAACAAACAAGGAGGATTTGTTATGTTCCCTTCTCTCTGGTTAATATCTTGTCTGTAACATTTCTCCACATCTGGGATTTCTGTGAGCCTGGTTACATAGCCCCCTACCTGTCTCTCCCTACCTAGCCTCGCCTGTCCCTTACTCATTACCACTTTAAATGTGTTCCATATAAACTGATATGCAGTGTTTTCACAAACATTATTTTTCAGATTCTGTACTTTCTGAGTGTATTTGCATTTCCACTCAATTGTTCTATAGATGGCTTCTTAATTTCCAGGTAGAAGGATCTTTTTAAGCTTTGGTATTATTTTTAGTCTTGTTGAACTATGATGACAGTATTGTTTGTAGTATTTCTACTTTTTGGAAATTTTACCGAATCTGTCTTTGTTAACTAATATATGATTAATGTTTGTGGATTATATTAGTCTGATCAGACTGCCATAATAAAATATCACAGACTGGGTAGCATAAATAACAGAAATGTATTTTCTCACAGTTCTGGAGCTGAAAGTCTGAGATCAGGGGGCCAACATGGCTGGTTCCTTTTCCTTGCTTGTGGACTGTTGCTTTCTCATCGGGTGCTCACAAGGCCTTTCCTCTGTGGGCAAGGAGAGACCGAGAGCTCTCTGGTGTCTCCTCTTATAAAGGTACTAATTGTATCAGATTAGGGCCCCACCCTGTGACCTCAGACAATTTGTTTTTAAGATTTTATTTATTTATTTATTTTGGGGAGAGAGGGTGTGCGAGCTGGGGGAGAAGCAAAGGGAGAGGGAGAGAGAATCTGAAGCAGGCTCCATGCTGAGTGCAGAGCCTGATGTGGGGCTCAATCTAATGACCGTGAGATCATCATGACCTGAGCTGAAACCAAGAGTCAGACGCTTAAGCAACTGAGCCATCCAGGTGCCCCGACCTCATACAATTGTAATTCCTTCCATAAAGAGTGTATCTCCAAATGCAGCCACATTGGTGGTTAGGGATTCAACACAGGAATTTGGTGGTAACACATTCCACCTCTATTTTTATTTATTTATTTATTTTTATTCTTATGTTAATCCCCATACATTACATCATTAGTTTTAGATGAAGTGTTCCATGATTCATTGTTTGTGCATAACACCCAGTGCTCCATGCAGAATGTGCCCTCCTCAATACCCACCACCAGGCTAACCCATCCTCCCACCCCCCTCCCCTCTAGAACCCTCAGTTTGTTTTTCAG
>NC_138374.1:4371760-4391256 GCF_054177405.1 Leptonychotes weddellii
ATCTCCTGTTGAGTTTGTAGGTGTTCAGAATGGTTTGATCCCTATCCAGCTGAATTCCTGAGAGGAGACGAAATCCGGGTCTCCTACTCCTCCGCCATCTTGCTCCGCCCCCCCACACATTCCACCTCTAAAACAAATATTCTCTGTGCACTTGAGAAGGCATATTTTCTATTTTAATGGATCAAGTTTGATATATGTGCAGAGGATGCACCATTTTATATCCTTACTTATTTTGTCCCCTTGATGTTATTTGTACTGAGAATATTTTAAAGTTTTTGCTATGAGTGTGTTTCTACATCTCCCTACATCTCTTACAGTATGTGTGCTATACCTATGGTTTGTGTTATAGTGCTCTTTTTTACAGTTCTATCATTAATTGGAACTTTAATACCCGAAAGTATCCTTTGTCACATTTTATGTTTTTAGCTTGAATTCTACATTTTTCAAACATTAGGAGTGCAAACCGATTTCTTATTTCTTCCATTTGCTGGTATTCTTTTGCCCACCCCTCCGTGTTAGCGCTTCCTAAATCCCAGGGCTCTATGTGAGCTGTTAGGTGTTCTTTATACACATCATTAGGCTGGCTCTTGCTTTGTGAGTAAAATTAAAAAGTTTTATTTAATAGGTGATTTACATCCGTTCACATTTACTGATATGCTTGGTCTCAACTTCATCATATTATGTAATTTCTACATGCATTATGTAATATTTGCTGTGTTTTCTTCTCTATAAATGTGTTTTAGTTGCTCTTTTCTTCTGGTATTTAGGAGAGTCTGTATTTTTCTTTGAGTGCTTTCTTTAATGCTCTTAGTTCCCTGCTTTTTCTTAACTTAGGTGTTTGTTCTCTCATTGTTTTTTCTCATAGTATCCTTTGCCTCCCACATAGCATGTACACAATTCTAAATGAGCTTATTCTATTTTCTCTTTCCCTCTTCCCTGTGTCCTCATTTTCCATTGCATTATTTTTACTTCATCCAAACATATAGCGTGTGCATTTTATCTTCCCACCTTTGTTTTGGACTTAAATCTATGGTTAAATGTTCACAATTAGTGCTCCTGCTGTTTCTCCCCAGTATTCTCTTGGTAGGAAAAAATTCGTTCTCTAGTACATTCCTCAGGAAAGACCAATGGGTACAGAATTCTCTGCATTCTTACATGTTTAAAATTGTTTTTCTGTGTTTTTCTTTGATCTGTGAAGGATAGACTCAAATTCTTGGCTCATAATTTCTTTCCTCGAGTTTCTTGAAAATCCTGCTCAATTTTGCTTGGCTTTGCACATTTTTTAGAGCCCTGTGTTACTTGAATTCTTTTGCCCTCTTAAATAGCTTGATCTTTTTGTTTGAAGGCCCTTTGAATGTTTTTCTTTCCCTTTAAAATCTAATCATTTTCCTTAGCTATGTCTCAGAGCCCATCATTCTGGGTGAGTTCTCCTAGGTGCCCATGGAGCTCTTCCATTATGTAGATTCAGGTTTTCTTCTCCTTTCAGAGTGTTGAACTGAATTATAGTTTTAACTATTAGTTCTGGTTCCTTATCAGCTGTCCAACTTTAGGGGCACCAATTATATGTATATTAGATCTTTTTTGCCTGGCTTCCACTTGAACCACTTTCCCTCTGAACATTCCTCCTCCTCCTTCCCTTCCTTTTTTTATTTTCACTTTTTCCCCTCTGTATTTTATACTTTAATTTTCCTCTATGCTTGCCATCACATTTTTATTCAAATATTTTCTCTCTTGGGTACCATGGTTGTCTTTTCTATCTGATTTGTCTGTGTCTTGCATTTCTTTTCTAAGTTTACTCCATTCTTGTTGTACACCCTTTTTTCTTAAATTTTTTAAAAATTCTGTTTCATAGTGAGTTCCCATATACCCCAAATGCTTGTTTAACGATATTTAATTCAGTTTAGGGCTTTTTCTTACATTTTTTTCCTTCTGTTTTATGGTTGTTTGGGACAGAGAGGAGAACTGTTACCAGCTAAAATGTTGTGATTTTTATTTTTTTTTGTTTTCTTCTTAGGGGAGTTTCCAGAGGAAGCTTTCTTATGTTTCCATCCTTTGTGCACACATTTAGAGGTTTGGGATGATTACAAGAGCAGGTTTTTCTTACATGTACTACAGTGTCTTCAATGGGTGACTTCTTTTTGGAGAGAAGGTGTGCACACTTCGATTTTATTTTTATTTTATTCAGTCATGCAGAACCGCAAACTTCCTCCCTTGCTCCCTTTCTTCCTTCATCAGCCAGTCTCCAGAGTCTCTTCCTTGTCATGTTTTTCCTTCAGAAACACTACTTTTCAAACTGACCATAAAAGTCTAGGCAGTGTTCTTATCTACAAGGATTCTTTTTCAGGATTTTCACACTTACTGTGAACTTCCTATTTCTGAGGATAATTTATATCAGCCCCTTTGTTCTTTCCTGTGCAGCTTTTTTTTTTTTTTTCCCAGAGCCTTTGCCAGTTCTCTGGCAAAGTTTTGTGGTTGAAAGATTGGTCTGCTGGATCTTGATGTTTATTTCTCACATTAATTAGAAGTATTCAGTGTTCTGGGTTTGTGTGTGTGTGTGTGTGTGTGTGTGTGTGTGTGTGTGTGTGTGTTTTCAGAAAGCATGGGATTTATATGGTTTAATTTGGTTTTCTTGTTGACTGGTAAAGTTTGTGGTGAATGTGTGGAGATCCTCGTATTTAAGTAGTCTCCTCGGCTACCTTGGTACCTTGGGTACCAGGAAATCCCCTTGATGCAGTTTTAATTCACCTTTATCCCTTCTTTAGCTTTGTCTCTTCATGCAAGGTCATTATATAAGGGAAAAATTATATTTATAGAATAAGTGAAAATACTTTGCTTCAAAATGTGATTTATGTATTTGTTTAGTAAGACTTAATTAACATATAATATACATTCAAGTGCTAATAAAATTGGAATAGCAGTCAATACTGTGTATCCCTCTATTGAAAACTCAAAATCACACATTTAGTTAAAATTTCTCTATTTCCTGACCTTTGAAATTCTGGATGATGTATGAATCCTCTCTGAAGTAGTTGAACCACATCTCAACACAGGATTCTTAAATATAGTATTCATCATGCTTCCTAGTGACAGGGAGCAGCAAGGGAACCAAAGAGGATTAAAGAGGTTTAAACTATACAGTCTGCAGGGTTTAACCTTGTTGAGATTTCTTTAGTGTTACATGTTCATAAATAATTTAATAACAGTGATTAGAAGTTTGTTTATACAAAATAATTATGTTGCATAATGAGTCTTCCTGTTATGCAGATAATAAAGACAACCGGGATATGCTTAGGAGAAAATGCTGAAGTTTATTAAAGATATAAATTATAGATTCAACAATTGCAAAATAATAAGTTTGAACCATATTGTTTATGTACTCAAATAATTATCCTATTTTCTTCTAATATCTTGTTGTTATTAGAAATTTTACGCCCTATTAATCTTCCTTGACTTTTTCCCAGAGTGTAACATTACTATTAAATGCACACATATTTTTACATCCACACAGACATCCACACACAAATAGGCACCTTATGAGAATAATTACAAGCACAGGTCGTAATGGTAGTAAAATTGAAACACGATAGAGATAACAGGCATATCTTCCTAACAATATAATAGCCTATGTTCTACTTTTACCATTAAAACATTGCAAATAAGGAAAATTTAAAGTTGAAGGAAGTCCTTGTCCATGTAAAATGTATGACTAGAAGTTAGAGAGATACTTTTCTGTGTGAGTCTTTGAGCTCATGAATTCATGGTAAAGTGATTTTGAGCAACATCTGGCAACTGGAAGGTTTCTGTGGTATTTAATTCATAACCACAGAAAAATCTTGATTAAATGGATCTTCCTTATGGACCTTCGTAATTCCTTGTGATGGGTCTGATTCAAATTAGTTTAATGTCACCTGAGGAAGAAGGTTAAGCTTATTGACAAAAAGTCACTATGGATGTGTGACATTTATTCTCTAACTATGAATAATCAAGTGTTGACTACAGATCAGTTCATCTATTAAATCACACCTTTTTCTGAAATATTGAGAATATGTGTGACAAAGGTGGGTAGAAAGAAAATATTTAATTGCAAAAATTTTCTGTGATGCTTGAATGTCATAAAGATGCATTTATGTGCAGTCTAAATGAGCCCCCAAAACCTGTTAATTATGCAAAACAGGTATTATCATCTCCCCTTTAATATATGGGGAACCTAAACTAGGGTGACTTGCTAAAATCAGCTGGCCTGCAAAGATAACTGGGACTAGAACAGAAGTCTTCTGTCTCTCCTCATTCAGTGTCCTCTCAACTACAGATGGTCCCCAACTTACCATGGTTAGACTTAGGAGTTTTCCACCTTATGATGGTGTGAAAGCGATGCACATTCAATAGAAACTATACTTCAAATTTAGAATTCGGACCGTTTCCCAGACTAGCACAATGCAGACAATCCTCCTCATGGTGCTGGCCCGAGCAGCTGCAGCCCCCGGTCAGCCAGTTATCAAGAGAGTCAACAACCTTTGAAAAGTGTTGTTTTCACTGTCAACACACCATTCAATAATTAACAGGAAGTATTCAACACTTTATTATACATAGGCTTTGTATAGTGATTTTGCCCAACCGTAGGCTAATGTACATGTTACATGAGTACCTTCACAGTAGGTTAAGCTAAGCTATGAATTTGGGAGGTTAGGTGTATTCAGTGCATTTTCAGCTTACCATGGGTTTATTGGTTTGTGACCTTGTCGTATAATGAGGAAGATCTGTATACTCTTGCATTTAATTGCTTGCAAATTGATCCAACATTCTCTATTAGATTGTATTTAGGAAGCTAGGATTAAAGCTTTACTCTCAACCGAGCCATCTTTATTGACTTAGACTTTAAATTGTTTCTATTTCATAGAAAGTTTTGGGAAATGGATGAAGACAAGGGAAAAGGGAACGAAGGAATAGAATCAATTATTGATCAATCAGTTATGGATGAGACATTTAATACTCACACAAACCCAGCAGGGCTCTCTGGGCCGCCCTCCCTTTTCTGACAAAGCCGCGTTTCCATGCTTCATCAATAGAGCACAATTCCATGTCACACTGGGCCTCCAGAACCATACATGCTTAATCATTTTTCAGTCCACAGAGGGATGGCAATTTCCTATGAAACCTTCAATGTCCGAAGTCATTGGGTGCTTTCTTTCCAAACTGTTTTTTGGGGCCAAATTCCACCTCTGCTCATAAGTCTTGATCAGATCAATATGAACCCAATGCTCACACTTTCTGACACATTCATCTAAATCATTTTTTCCTTTTTTCCACTATGGAAAATCCATCTTTAAGACAGGGGTAAAGTATATTTTTCCAAGTCAAAATAGTGCACACAGAAAGTCATATTATTTTTTTGTCATGTGTAATAGACACTTACTATGTTCACCCAGGGAAGAGTCAGATTTGATTCCTATAAAGGAAGGGTCAGTAATAAGAACTTTATGAGTTTCAAATCCCTAGTCAGACTTCTTTAAGCAAGGTCAATGCCTAAAGGTCTGGTCCTGAGGTCTGAAACCCAGCATGTGGGAGAACACGTGCATGCACACACACACCCAGTACATGAGTTAATGAGGATATAAAGATTCTCGTGGCATTAGACAGACTCGGTGTTACTCAGCACTTTTATACTGACTTACACAATAATTTGGGCTGTAAAGTCACCATTTCAGAGAAAGTATTCAGAGAGGTAAAGTTATATGATGCTTTTCCTTTTACACCATACTAGGAACTGTGTAGTGGAAGTTAAGACCCAATTTTTGATTCATAGCTTACCCATAGGAATATATTTCAGACAGATATTTGACACATGGCATAATCTCTGATTTATTAGAATCTACTTTATGCATTTTTCAAAGACAGTAATTTGGTATCTGAAAATTCTGGGCCAAATACTCTAGGTCACGTTATTGCTTGCTGTGTTATAATGACAGCTATAATTAATATTTTTTTTTTTAAGATTTTATTTATTTCTTTGAGAGAGAGAATGAGAGACAGAGAGCATGAGAGGGAGGAGGGTCAGAGGGAGAAGCAGACTCCCTGCCGAGCAGGGAGCCCGATGTGGGACTCGATCCCGGGACTCCAGGATCATGACCTGAGCTGAAGGCAGTCGCTTAACCAACTGAGCCACCCAGGCGCCCTATAATTAATATTTTTTAAAATCGGTCTCTCCAGGATGTTTTTAAATAATATTTTGATCTAAGTTTATAAATATAAAAATTCTTTTTTTTCCACTGGTCTGGCAATGAGAATAAATCAGGTGCAGAGATACATTTCTTTCTGCATGCAGCATGCTCATCACGCAAAAGATATATATGCTTCTTGATAAGCATTAAGTTTACTTTTCTGGAATGGTAGAGCTTTCAATTTATACTTAGATCATAAAATAGCTTTGCTGGCATTCTAAGTAGTTACCCAGGCTAAAATCGAATCACTGAAATTCCAGAATTCTGGCTGAAATTCTTCTAATCAAGGAAATTCATTTCCTGGGGGTTGGACGTAGACATTATGATATATGTGAGAAGCTAAAACTGGTTAGAAAAAAGTAAGTGGATAGCAGTAGAACTTTGTGCTCCAGCAGGTTGGAAGATTTGGACATTTCATGAGACCCTTTTCTGATTTTAATTTTAATCATTTTAATTTTCATAATCCTTTATTATCTTAATTCACTTTCTTAAATGTAAGGTCTAGCTATGCTTTTTTCATTCAGCCTCTTTTAAAGACTATTATACATTCGGTTGCAATATTTCCAACCTCAACATCTTCCATTTGCTATCACTAGACTTACATCACGCTCTTGAAGTTAGGGACTTCAAATCTTGGTTTTTCTGAGGTCAGTTTTCATCTTTACTGAGTTCAGAGACATGGCCTCTAGCATAAGGTCATCTCTCAAGCTATGAAAACCTACTTTCAGATTTCCTGAGGAATCCTTACATCTCCCACTGCTGCCCCTGGCCCCCTCCCCTGGTACTCATTGTGGCCCCAGCAGCCAGAGGGCAATCTGGGAGCTCTGGACACTGCATCCCTGGCTTCTGACGGTTTTGGCTCATTTGCTCCAAAATAAGAACTTTGAAAACTAGCCAACCCCCTAAAATCCTTTTAATTCAACATCCATATGCTTTCATCATATGTGTGCAAGATGCAAACAGGTGTAATTTCCAGAATTTTGTGTTTACATTGCAGAATCAAAAATAGTCTATCATTCTATGTAATGGATCTAATGGTATCTGATGCTACAGTGATTCAGTATCCATTAACATCTATTTACAAAATATACAACCTAACTTTTAACAGTCAAAAATTTTACATTTTCATTTTTTTTTTCTATTTGAACTTGCATTTCTATGACACTTCTGGCACAGAATTTTCTCTAGGCCTGATATATTCTGTGATTGAAAGTCTTTTATTCATCAATTCAATGCTTCTTTGTGAAAAACAAAAATATACATATACTTACATCTAAATTTTTAAAACACTTTTTGTGATCCTAAAACTGTGTTTAAAAATTTATCCTGGTTGAAGCTACTATTAAAAGTGTTATTAATATGCAATTGATCAACACAGCATAACATGTAGTCTGCATTCTCATAAGTCATAATTAATCACATATAAAATGTTATTGGAAACACATCTTTTGGTAAAATGGGTAGGGATCTTTACAGCTGGTTTAAGTATAAATGAATATGGCTGAAGATGACATTGTTAGAAGTGAGGCAGAGCTCAGCATCTATTTAAAAATAGATATAAATGCTGAGAGAGCTTGTCGACATAAATAAACAGGTAAAGGAGTTTCATGATAGTAATGCATTGAAATGCTTCTGAATTATATGCCAAACATCTTAGTGACCTGAAGTTTAAAAAAATCTCTTAGCAGTCAGCTCTATTAATTTCTCCTTCAGTGTTTTTATAAACAAAGGGTTGGGAAACACCTGAAATGATCAAGGAATTAGTACCTATTCCCTAGACTCATTCATTTTCCCACAGCCACCTGGATATTTTCAGTTGCCCCTTTGTGTAAAGCTGGGTTTCAAAACCAAAGCAAATACCATAGTAAGGGACATGAGGGAAGGGAAGAGAGAAGGTGGTTGAGATAGAAAAGCAAAGAAAAGAGAACCTTCATTCACAGGGCCATCTTGAGGAAAGAGTACGTATGACGTGGAGATCCCCTTCAAACCACTGTTGGTTGTTCATCCCTTGAGGAACCATGAGCCCTAAGTCCCTGTTGAAGATGGGGGAGCTAAGGCAGTATGGTGGGTGTCAAGAGAAACCAGGGTGTCAGCAGAAGTCCTGGGTTTGGGTGAGGAGAGGCAGGTGACACAAGCCTGTGGTCCAGTCCCTTCTTCTTGTCCTCCCCTGTCCCTCATTAGTATTCAGCATACCTGGAAGGTCACCTAGGAGTCTGCAGTTTAGATGAAGCCCCTGAGATTTTGTTGCAGGATGTCACAGGTAAGTCACTCTTTGAGAGACACTGGATCATAGGAAGGAGGATGGACTTTGGCCTTAGCTGTTCTAATCTGTCCCTTCCTTTACCTGAGGCTGGCAACATGTATTTATATTTATACTCTAGTTCTTAGATTTAGGGACTCAATAGAAATTTCTGAATAAAAGCTGATAAAAATGGATGAAAAAAAAAAGAAATGATAAATAAAACTGAGGTAAAATCATGAGAAACTTCCTTCTACACAGATCGAGGTCTTTCCTTCAATATTGAAGAGGACAGTATTAAGTAAGTCTGATTATTCAAACATCTTACTTAATAAAACTGGTATCCACACCATATTTTTCTACCTTGTCTCCAAGGATATAAGGGTTTGAGACACTGTATCTCTCAGGTTCTCAAATTAGACAGTCTTAAAACAGCCAATGTGTTTTGACAGTCTCCAACAAACTTTCGGTGAGGACCCAGCATATCATAGGCCACGTTCCAGGCACATGAGATACTGAAGGGGCAAGATACTCTCCCTGTCATGGGGACCTTGTGACTTACCAGTCTCGGAGATTGCATTCTGACTCGTATGGGTGAAATCAAGTTGACCTCTTAGTAACACTCTCCAGCGTCTCATCAGAGAATAATGTTGAAGTCACCTTTTTTCCACTGTCTGAAAACCTAAGAGAAATTTTTGCCATACTTACTCAAACATGAGGGAGTAACTTCATGGTGGTGAAGCACACAGGCTACAAAGTTGAGCTACACATGGTCAAATCAAATGCTCCCTCTTTCCAGTAGAGTTCTAACTTGGCCTAGATTTTCCCAAAAACAGAGCCTGAGACAAAGGCTTACATGCAGGTGGCTTATTTTGGAAAGTGATCCCATGAAGCAAGAGTAAAGGACCAAGATGGGGCCAGGGAATAAGGATGATTTACTGAGTTGGCCACTGTAATGAATGCCAATGCTCCATTCTACTGGGGCTTTCTTCGGAGCCCTAGGAAAGGTGTTTCATAACCACCCAGCTGGGGTCAAATGTGGGAGCCTTCTGTCCCCCATGAATGTTAACTCCCCATATTTGCAGGGTGAGAGCACCTGGCAGGTTCCCATGAGGATCCCCATCATGGGGATGGATGGAGGGGCCCCAAAGGCAAGAGATGAGGAGTTATGCATGCTCAGTAACTGTCCCTCCACCCAAGATCTTAGTACACAGATGGTCTGGGTAGGAGACTTGGCATTTTTTAAAGCACCTTAGTGTTCTCTTTTTAAAAATAGTAAGTGCTGTCATCTTGACTTTCAGTTCCCTCTGATAAATTTTCATTCTACTCCCTTCAATGAGAACGTCTCCCTAGAAGGCAGAGAGGAGCTACATGGGATGTAGATCCCCATCATACCACCAGTGGTGAATGGCTGACCATTTTTCTTCTTGCTCATTTTTTTGTTTTCTTTGTAATTCTAAAAGCTCTTACTTGACCTTAACATTGAGTACGACGAGGGTTTCCTTCAATTCTTTGCTGTTCCTTCTATCTTAGCCCAAGTGTCACCTTCTCATTGAAACAACTCTGACCACCCCATTTAAAATTGCAACCCACACCCTCCCTCTGCTCCTTGTTCCTCTTTAAAAAAAAAATAGCATTTAGCACCTTCTAACACACTAAAACTTATTTATTATGTCTATGGTTTATTTCAAGTTCCACAGGACAAGGGACTTTAACTCTTGGTTCACTAATATATCTCCAGTAGCTAGAACAGTGTCTGACATTTAGTAAGTGCTCAATAAACATTGACTGAATGAATAAATTGTGAGTGGTGCAGGCATATTCTTTGGTAAATAAAAGCAGGGTTTAACTTTCAACAAGCATGTTGGAATTTTCTATGGATTGAAGCTCAATCAATGCACTCACTCCAATCAAGGCAAAAGGCCTTAGTTGAATTAATAACTTGCCTCGAGAATTAAAAACTTGAAGAGATGCACAGTTAATATTATTTTATAACTGCTCACTATTAGGAAGTGTGGGTTGTTGGCCCCCTTCCCAGTCCAAACTTACAGGTGCCAAAAAAGGAAGAGGATACTATATGACTTCAGAGAAGGAAAATAAAGCCCAAGAGGCCCCCTGGGGACTCAGAAGGAGTTGTGACCTGGTTTGGGAGAAAATAATGGTGAAGTAGAGAGGAAGCCGATGGTGGGCTGGGCTGGGGGAGGAACAATGCTGTTCATTGCCTTGCATCCCTTTGCTGCATCACCCTCCCCTTCACCAACGTGGGACTGAAAAACAGCAATAACAGCCCAGCACCATGGAGCTAGGGGTAGGAGCCTAATCTGAGAGCAGCAGAGAGCCCTCCTGTAACAGGTGTGGGCATTTCCACATGTTCACCAGCCTGGGAGCTCTTCAAACCATCCCCGTTGGGGTTTTGATGTAGGCCAATTTGATTAAATCATTGGCCACTGATGATTGAATTCAACTTCCTGGACCTCTTCCCTCCCAGGAGGTCAGGGATAAAAGACTCGACCCTCTAAATCACAGGTTGGGTCCCCTGGCAATCAGCCCCCATCCTTAGGTTTGGTCCCAAATCAACCTCATTAGCATAGCAAAACACGTCTTTACCACTTTTCACAGGGTTTTAGGAGATCTGTGCCAGAAAAAGGGTGAGGACCACATATCTACTTCTTATTTTAATCACAATATCACAGGTGGTCAAGTCTAGATGGTCTCTCTGTGAGCTCTATTCCTTGGGTACCTCCCCCCTTCTTAAACCCACCCAGATCAAGACAAGCGATGACCTTCGTCCCATACTCCAGGGTGAAAGTTACCTTTTTAAGATGCTGGTATTCCCAAGGAAAATGATTCGAAATGGTAAAATTAACCAGATGCCTGAGCAGACCCTCAAATTAAAAGGAAAGGAAAGAAAAACTGAACAACAGGTACTGGACAAACCAGAACTAATGGAGCAGGATAATGAAGACTTAAAATAAATACACTGAGAAGAGAAAAGTGATGTTGGTAACACAAAGCAGGAGCAAGCAATTCTGAACAAGAACCAAGGCACATACTGTGTGTGAAAAATAAAATAATTCAAATAGGGGCACCTGGGTGGCTCAGTCGTTAAGCGTCTGCCTTCGGCTCAGGTCATGATGCCAGGGTCCTGGGATCGAGCCCCGCATCGGGTTCCCTGCTCCGCGGGAAGCCTGCTTCTCCCTCTCCCACTCCCCCTGCTTGTGTTCCCTCTCTCACTGTGTCTCTCTCTGTCAAATAAATAAATAAAATCTTAAAAAATAAATAAATAAATAAAATAAAATAATTCAAATAAAACAAATAAATGGAAGAGTAGGTCTAGACAAACAATGTATTGGTGATCTAGAAAATCAGACTGAGGAAACCCTCCAAAGGCATCAGGAAGGAATACAAAGATGCAAAATTCAACAGAAAAGTTGAGATGTAGAAGATCATTTATATATTAGCACAATCTATATAAAAGATGTCCCAGAAAAAAAGAGAAAAATCAAAGAGAAAATGTATGCAAAAATAACAAGTAAAAATTTCCTAGAAATAAACAGGTAGTGATCTCAGATCATAAAGGCTCATAGAACGCAAACTGTAAATAAGGAAAAACCCCACGCACGTGTAATTTAAGACCATCTGAGACAAATACAAAATTCCAAAGGCTTTTAGGTAAGAAGTGCTGATCTCCCACAGGATAATAACGATCAGATATGACTCTAGATTCTCCAACAGTGGTCCTGGAAGCAGGAACGTACTTCATATTCAGCTAAATTATAATTTCAGTGTGAGGGCATAGCAAATATATTCTTAGGCACATAAGGGTCAGAAAGCTTATTTCTCCAAGATTTTCTTTGAAAACTCCCTTGAAGGATGTACTCTAGTAAGAAGACAAACCCAGAGCATGCCATGGGAAATAAGGGTGAATAAATAACCAGCTAAAAGAAAAATAAATAACTAGATAAAAACAACTGGGGTATAAAAATGAAGAGACAACAAGGAAGGAAGGAAGGAAGGACGGAAGGGAGGGAGGAAGGGAGGGAGGGAGGGAAAAGGAGAGGGAGAAATATTCATAACCCTTCATAAATAAAAATCTAGAAGATGTTAAATTTCAAAAATGCTTTCATTGTGTTGATTTCAGGTATTAGAGATGATGAACTTGATTAAAATTTCTGATTTCTTTAAAAGGGTCTACAAAAGGCAGTTTTTTTGTGCTCTTGACCCAGGTTTAATGTTTCAGCCTAAACACTCAGGCAGAGCCCCTGGGCATCAGTCAAGGATGTGGATACTTGCTGGTACCTGGTGAATTCTCACATATTGGTCCCTGTTGAGGTGCTGGGCAGAGTGATAAAGGGATTAGAGCAGGGGAAGGGTCTACCAAAATCTGAATGCATGTTCATGGTGATATGTCAGAACGGCTGGCCGCGGGCAGGCCAGACTGATGGTGCAGCTTCCCCTAAGCTCATTTCATTTCTCCCACGTAGTACCACCTGGGAAGTTGTGCATGGATTCAGTTCAAGCACCTCTATGCAGAAGGGGCTCCTGTGGGTGCTCGGCAGAGGATGGTTTATGGGAGTAATTAACGGGCTCTCTGTCAAAGCTAATGAGTCTCTTCAGTCATAGAAAATGTGACTGGCACATCAGTCTAACACTTGATGAAAATCAACATGCAGAGCCTGGCACACTAGGCTGTGAGTCAGCTATCTGGGGCTTAGTCTTGGCTGGCCGGGTGGATTTGGGGCAAACCGTATGCCAGTCCAGGTCTAAGTTTACACACCTGCTAAATGAAGGCATTGAATGGTAGAGCTCTCTGATCTCTTCTAACCCAGATCTCCTGGGGCTCCTCAAATTGTGGATGAGATTTTGGGTTAGACTGTATTGAATACTAACAAAAGGACCACACTGAATTTGGCTGAGGTGACAGAAATAAGATTTCCCATCTCTGATGTGACCTATGAACTCAAGTAATAATAGCTATCGGTTATTAAGCACCTACTACAGACCCCATACTTGCCATTCACCATTCCATTTAATGTCAACCACAGCTTTGCAAAATAGATGGCTGTCTTCCCACTTCTTGAAGGGGAATTCTAAGGTTTTGAATAGGACTATAGGTGCTGAGGGTCAGAAAATGATATGAACCCAAGCCAATGAAAAAGGCCTTGCTTTTCTTCTTCCAAGTAGCTTACCTTTCCCCTGCCCAGCAGAGGCTACCTACTGCTGTGTAGAAAATCACCTCAAAACTCAATGGCTTATTATCTTTCTGTATAATTCAAGAGTAGGTCAGTGGATTGTTTTGGCTTGGGGTCTCTCATGTGGCTCAGCTGGATGTTGGCCAGGTCTGCAGTCACTGAAAGTCACCTCCAGCTTCACTGGGCTGGAGGATCTGTTTCCAAGATGGTGCATCCCCATGGCCAGCAAGGTGGTGCTGGACTGGTGGAAGGTCTCAGCCCCTCTGTACATGGGCCCCTCCAAGGGCTGCTGAGGGCTTTCACTGCATGACCTTCATCTTCCCTCATAATAAAAGATCCAGGCAGATGGTGTACTGTTTTAATAACTTACCTTGGAAATGACATAGCACCACTCCCCACCACATTCTACTCCTTAGATGTGAGTTACTAGGTCTGGTCCACATTCAAGGGAAGAGAAATCAGACTCCAGCATTTGAAGGGAGGAGTATCAAAGCTTTTGTACCTTTTAAAAATTATTCAATATGTTTTTCTAATATTTTTTAAACTGTGGTTAAGAAAACCATAAAATTTAGGGGCGCCTGGGTGGCTCAGTTGGTTAAGCAGCTGCCTTCGGCTCTGGTCATGATCCTGGAGTCCCAGGATCGAGTCCCGCATCGGGCTCCTTGCTCAGCAGGGAGTCTGCTTCTCCCTCTGACCCTCCCCCCTCTCATGCTCTCTCTCTATCTCATTCTCTCTCAAATAAATAAATAAAATCTTTAAAAAAAAAAAAAAGAAAAGAAAACCATAAAATTTACCACGTTAACCATCTTTAACTGTGCAATTCAGTAGATTGAAGATATTCATATTATTATGCAACAGATCTCCAGAATTGTTTTAACTTGCAAAACTGAAAATCTATACTGTATACATGTTTTGAAACCAACACAGGTAGACTAGGCTAATGAAAACTAAGAGGCAGAAGGCAGCCTTCTGGTTCATTCACCTGTATAACTCCAGGGCCACAACAGCGCCTGGTCATGGGAAGAGCTCATTATTGCCAGAGGAATAATGAGAATCAGACAGAAGGGGTGAGAGGCACTGGAATTCACAAAGCAGCAGCTGTGTCATGTGTGAAATTCACATTGTGCTCCTGCTTGCCTGCCCCCGGGGTCCAGCCAAGTGCCTGCCCCCCGGGTCCAACAAAGGGCCTGCATACTACTTGGTAAACATTTGTAGCATTAAAATAGATCACTTTGACCAGGAGGGACTCCTGACCACTTGAATGGTTTGGTCTTGAATTTTTTTCAAAAAACACTTATAGGGATGCCTGGGTGGCTCAGTCAGTTAAGCGTCTGCTTTCAACCCAGGTCATGATCCCAGAATCCTGGGAGCCAGCCTCACATTGGGCTCCTTGCTCAGCAGGGAGCCTGCTTCCCCCACCCCCTGCTTGTGCTCTCTCTCTCTCTCGTTCTCTCTCTCTCTCTCAGACAAATAAATAAATTAAATCTTAAAAAAAAAAAAACAGTTATAAACACTATTGAAAAATGACTGGGAAAAAAGGGCAGATCTTGCTTCAAACATAAGATGTTACAGTTTCTGACTTGACATCTAGGGCTAGGATACGTGATGTTTTATTTTTTGCCATGTTCTATATATTTGCCCCTAAACCAAATTTAGTCAAAGCTGCAGTTTTAAACAATAGCTATATTTTTCAGATAATCAAAACAGGAACCAGAGATCAGTATATGTAACTGGCATAAAATGGATATTCTCTTGTATGTGAATATTTCACAGAAATATTTTGGATATATTCTATCTATGTGATTCAGATTTATTTCCGGGGTCTTCTTTGATCACATTTTGAGAGTAATCTTTCTATCTACTGTAAGGTAGATTTATATCTGAAGAAGCAGAGCATTTTTTCACAAGGTCCACTTACTAGGTTGTAATTTCTCTATATATATAGAGAGAAAACTTTCGAAATAATTTTTTAGAAGATTTTATTTATTTGACAGAGAGAGTACAAGCAGGGGGAGCGGCAGGTAGAGGGAGAGGGAGAAGCAGACTCCCTGCTGAGCAGGGAGCCCAATGTGGGGCTCAATCCCAGGACCCTGAGATCACGACCTGAGCCGAAGGCAGACGCTTAACTGACTGAGCCACCCAGGTGCCCCTCGAAGAATGTTTTTAGTTGTTTTCAAATACATACCAAAAACCTCTCTGACTCTCTCTCATCCATTTATCCATTTATATCTACATTGAAAATATTTTGAGTTTATAGTTATAACTTCATAATCTAGTTTTTTTTTAAATTCGGTTTATCAAACTTTAAATTTGCAGCTGACCATAAATTAAATTTTATTTAATGAAATTTCAAACCTGCTTGTTTCCTATACTTGTAACTGATAAGTCTTATTGGTGAAAATAACTATTTTTAACAAAAATAGGTGGACCAAACATTCTTTATAAGCACATTTTTAGCATCAGCTCCACAATATTCATAAATAGTCACATACATGAACATTCACATCATGAAAAATAAAGCACATCCTCCAGATCTTCTAATGAGCTGACTATTTTAGAGCATCTCACACCAGTAATGCCCAGTATGTTAACAATCCCCAGGAAAATAACAGGTTCTGGATTTAGGAATACCGGTAGCCTGCTGAGGGTTGCTTCTGCCCTAAAATAAGTGGTCTTGTAATTATTTCTCATGCACAAAGTCCCCAACCTCGTATTTCAAAACACGTTCAAAAAGAGCACTTAACAAGAAAAGAAAATAAACAAGGAGATTATTTAAAACTCTGTAAGTGGTACTAAAATATAGTCCCTTAAGCATTAAACACAGTAAGCAGGTCAGTGTGTAATAAATAGAATATCCTGAACAAGAAGTGGGATCTTTTTTGATAGGGTGAACATTCTGATGCCCCAAAGAAAGGTTATATAAAAGAAAAGCTTCTAAAAATGTGAAGTGTTAGCAGTTCGCCAGGGCCACACTTTCTCTTGACATTATCCTTAAATTTCTAAAAAATCAGAGAAAATGATGGATTTGGGTTTGCTCTAGGTCAGCTCTCTTTTTTTCTCTCTCTTTCCCATTCTCCTTTTCTTTCCTAAATATATTATATATATTATTATATATTATATAGTAATATATATATCTTTATTACAAGTATAATCACTTTTAATTAAAAGTTGAAAATAGAGAAAACCATCCAAGGTCCTATGACTCTAACCAAATAACCTAATCCTGCTTTGCTATATTTTTCTCACTTGTCTTTGTTGCCTAGACTGAAACACACACACACACGCACACTTACACACATGCACACTCACACACACATACACATACAGAGTTAACTACAAATTTTCAAGAGTGCGTAAGTTTATCCAGCTCTTCTCACATTGTCCAACATTCAAGTTATTTTTAGTTCTCCTAAATTCTAAATAATTTTGTATTATATATCCTTATGAATATACCCTCCCATATTTAAAGTTGCTACCTTCAAAAGGCAGAATTATTGGATTAAAGATTTAGTATCTATAGCCAAACTGCTTCCAAAGGAGTTGTACCATTTTACACTGTCTCTACCAAAGTGTGAGTCTCCCTGTGTCACCTCGCCCTTGCCAGCTGAGTAATATTAAGATTTCCCCCTTATTTTTGTGGAGTGAAATGCAGCCCATTCATCTAGCAAACTTTTTGATTACCTGCTGGGGATAGGGATGCTAGAGCCCCAGTCCCTGTCCTGGAGGGACTTCCTATCTAGTGGCAAGAAGGCTGCGGGGGAATTCAGATGCAAGGTTCTTTTCTTACCAAGGGCAGCCTTCCTGAGCCTTCGAGGCTAGGCATGATGCTCTGGCTTGTTGTCTCTCTCAAGCCTGCCTTTCTACTGAAAGGTCGATTAGCCTGTGGGATTTTTCCACTGTTCCCAAATCTTTGGGGGAAGAAGGGAGAAGGAGCACCAGTCCTTGTGGTTGAATGCAGATGTGGATTCTCCTGGTCTCCTTCCTTGGCAAAGTTCTCACCAGTGCCTCTGCCTAGGGATGCTGGGTCTTTAGGTGAGATCTGTCTATGAGCATGGGTGGCCCTCTCCAAACCACTCATTCACTTTTAAGAATACTAATTGACAAGGAGCCTGCTTCTTTTTCCTGGTGCCATTGTTCTACAGAGTGGTTCTTTTCTGCTTCTTCAGGATCCTTCCTGATCAAAGAAGGTGAAGGGCAGTGTTGCCAGCATTATGATCATGGGCTTCTCTGTGCCTTGGGTTTCTCATCTGTAGTGTAGGTGTTGTGATCCTGTCCACCTGACAGGTGTGTGATGAGGAATATGCATAAGACACATAAGACTTGTAGCCCAACATTGTCTCAACTACACCCACTCCCCTCACAGATTATTTTTATTTATTTTAGCTCGGTGACATTGAGGAAGGCAGTCTTAGAGTGGCATGGTGGAAGTGGGTCTCTCCTGCAGTATTGGCAGAGGCCAGGTCCACAAGCTTGGACATCTAACTAGCAGTTCTGTAAGCCAGTTGTTTCCACTGAGAAACTTTGCATCATGCACAGGAGCAAGCAACCCTAAGAATTAGTGATGCATCAAACAAAGAAACCAGAAGGCTTGGCAGAGAATATGATTAAAAATAAACATAACTAAAGAAACATGTCCTCAATTAAGAAAAATCTAATAATATGCAGGTTCACAATAGCCACCATGTTCTAGACAAAATTAGAAAATTATCACATTTTTGACAAAGGTAATCAAAGGAAACATCCTAGAAGTACCTTGGATAGATAGATAAGGCATGTTGCTCCTAGGGACAGAAAACTCAGTTGGTCTGAGACTTCTCCGAAAAACCAGTCCAGAAAACAAAGGATCACTGTCCATAGGTTTTGGGGGAGAAGTATTATTAAGGTCCAATTTTATACCCGCCAAATTTTGATCATGTGCAGAAATAATACAGGGATGTCCTCACCTGGCCAGGGTCTGAAATATGGTCTTTAAAAAACTCGTGTTGACATACACACTCCTGCTAATGAAAAGATGTGGCCTCATTAAATGCTCCAGGTTGGGTATGTCATTATAAAACGGCTGGCAAGAAGTAAGCCAATTAAATAGCTACATGTGAGTACCTGCCATCATGGTTCTGAAAAGACTGCAAATATAAATAAGCACCCTTGAAACCAGAGAGCTATACCATAAGAAATGCATACATTGATAATAATAATTATGGCCTCAAACCAAGAATATGCTTAATTCTTCCTTTTACCTGGGGCGAGGAGAAATGAAAAGAAATCAATTAATTCTTGATGTTGTACCTAGAGAAATGCAGGTTTAAATATCTCTGGGAATGCATAAAGGTAGATTTTATTAGTTTAAAACAACAACAACCACAAATGGAGAAAAACTAACCAAATACAGTCAGCCCAGGCTGAAAAACAAAATGAGGTAAAAAAAGCCTAAAATGAAACCATGTATAAAACAGGGTGAGAAAAGCAAAGTGGAAATGATCAGTTGTGGCAAGAGGCAAAATTCTTTAATTCGTGATTACTGAACAATGTTCTGTGGATTGGATGTTTCAGAAACTGGTATTCGCTGCTAGAATGCAGACTCCAGGGCCCTACATGGGCTGTGCTGAATTAGGGTCTGCAGCAGTGAAAACAAGATTTTGTAGTTGAATGAATTCCTCCTGAATTTCCAAGAGTTGGGATTGGATTTAAGAAAATCCAGCAGCAGAGGGGAGCAAGATGGCGGAGGAGTAGGAGACCTGGATTTCGTCTCCTCTCAGGAATTCAGCTGGATAGGGATCAAACCATTCTGAACACCTACAAACTCAACAGGAGATCGAAGAAAAGAAGAGCAACAACTCTCTCATCAGA
>NC_138374.1:4391756-4419929 GCF_054177405.1 Leptonychotes weddellii
TAATATTCCATTGAATATATATACCACATCTTCTTTATCCATTCATCTGTTGATGGACATCTTGGCTCTTTCCATAGTTTGGCTATTGTGGACAAAAATTATTATTATTTTTAAAGATTTATTTATTTATTTTAGAGAGAGAGAGAGACCATGTGCGCATGTGAATGGGGGTGGGGACTCAGCGGGAGAGGGAGAGAGAGAATCTCAAGCCGACTCCCCTCTGAGCATGAAACCCCAAGCAGGGCTCGATCCCATGACCCTGAAATCATGACCAGAGCTGAAATCAAGAATCAGATGCTTAACCTACTGAGCCACCCAGGTGCCCCAAAGCAAAATTTATTGTCCACAGCATCCAACCATGTTATAATTAAAAGAAAAAATACTAGAAAGATATTTTTAGCTAGCATCTATACTTTTTTAATTTTAATTTTTTTAGTCTAGTTGACACACAGTGTCATCTTAATTTCAGGTATACAACATAGTGATGCAACGTCGCTACACATTAGTCTATGCTCACCACGAGTGTCATTACCTTCTGTCACCATACAACACTATTACAATATCATTGACTATATTCTCTGTGCTGTACCTTTTATTCCTGTGACTTACGCACTCCATAACTGGAAGCTTGGATCTCCCACTGCCCCCCCACCCATTTTTCCATCTCCCCACCCCATCCCTTCTGACGACCACCAGTTTGTTCTCTGTGTTTCTAGGTTTGATTCTTTAACTAGAATCTATTAAATTTCTACAATATAGCCAGGTAGTAGGCTACCTGTATTATACTTCTCATTTCCATCCTTTCCCTAAGTTTTCCAGGAAAAAATATATTTACTTAATAGATTAAGAAACTGTGAATCAGAAATCTTACAAAACGTGTCCAAGATCACTAAGAATAAGAATGAGAACTTAAAACCGGGTTTGGCCTGAGTTCTTTCTCTTATCACTACAGCTCATCCATCCATTAATTCAACACGTATTTCTTGAGCAACTACAATGTGCCAGCCATGCTTCTACGTGCTGGAGTCTAGGTAAATAAAACTCATATGGCCTTGCCTAATGGTTTTTACAAGATAGTAAGGAAGACAAACATAAAAATATATATAATTAAAATTTATGATACAGGCTAAGAGCAAAAATAACTGGAGGAATGCATTTTTAGACCCAGTGAACAAGGAAGACCTCTCTGTTGAGGTGACTTCAAAAGGGAAACTGGAAGGATGAGAAGTCAGCCATGCAGACAGCTGGGGAAAGAGCATCACTACAAGGGGTGCAGTGTGTGGAAGGGCTCTGGGGTTGAGAGGGGGTTTGCTGAAGCAGCTGAAAGACCAGTGCTGAGTCGTGAGCAAGAGGGAGAGAGATGGCCACTGACTTTGAGAGTGGACAAGATCTCACTCTGCAGAGATCCCACTGCTCTATTAAGTTGTTGGATTTCATTGCATGAAATTGGGAAGCCTTGGGAGGATCTTAAGTGGGGGTGTAACATCATTCAGTTGTGGCTCTAGCTGCTGCCTAGAGAATTGTTAGGAGGAGAAGTGGGGATAATAATTAGAAATCTATTAATGTAGCTCAGCTGAGAGACGATGGTTATGTGGATGGGGTAATAGGAGTAGAAATGGAGGAAAAATCAATGCATTCAAGATATATGTTGGAGGGTGGAATTCAAAAGAATTGCTGATACATTGAATGTGAAGAAGGATGAAGAAGGTACTAGAATGGCTCTCAGTGTTCCTGCCTGAGCAATGGATGAATGGTGGTAATATATTTTGAAATAAGAAGATATTATTGTTTTCCAGATACATGTGTATGTGTCTGTCCCAGTCCAGAGAAACTTGGGTCTTTAAAAATAGTACAGAGCCGTAAGAAGAAATGAGTTAATAAGCCACAAAAAGTATGAATGAATCCTAAATGCATTTTGCTTAGTGAAGTAAGTTAATCTGAAAAGTCTACACACTGTATCATGTCAATTATATGACATTCTGGAAGAGGCAAATCTGGAACAGTAATACCAAGATCAGGGATTGCTAGGAGTTTAGGGGAGAAAGGGAGAAGGTTGAGTGGGTGAAGCACAGGGATTTTTTAGGATGGTGAAATTGTTCTGTATGATACTATAAGGCATTTGTCATAATATTATGTATTTGACAAAACCCTTAGAACTTTACAGAATATGAATGCCAAATTAAAACAAACAAACAAACACTTAGGATATTAGAGGATCCCAGGATGGAATGCAGAATGTGATCAATGAATCTAATTGTTTACAAATATATGAAACAATCTCACTGAAGGGGAACAAGGTTGGAAATGTTACTATAAGAGTAACAGCAAAAGAAATTGTACACATGGGCGCGTGGGTGGCTCAGTTGTTAAGCGTCTGCCTTCGGCTCAGGTCATGATCCCAGGATCCTGGGATCGAGTCCCGCATTGGGCTCCCTGCTCCGCAGGAAGCCTGCTTCTCCCCCTCCCACTCCCCCTGCTTGTGTTCCTGCTCTCGCTATCTCTCTCTCTCTCTGTCAAATAAATAAATAAAATCTTTAAAAAAAAAAAAAAGAAAGAAATTGTACACAAATGTTACATGCTAGCTGTTCAGGTTGCTACCCGTGGAGGTACATGTTAGCGATCCTGATTGCAGATGGTGGGAGCAGGTTTCTCACTGTGGCTTTCAAGTTGACTGATCTTTTCTCCTCTTGTCTAAACTATTGACAATCTCTTCCAGTGTATTTTTCATTTCGGGTAATGTTTTCTATCTCTGAAGTTTGATCTGGGTCTTTTGATATTTTCCACCCTCCTTGTTGTGTTCATGTTTCCTCTACCTTCTGGAACCAATAGAGAATGTTTATAATAGCTGTTTTAATATCAGTGTTTGCTAATTCTATCATCTTTGTCATTTTGTGTGTGTTACTACTCACTGATTTTTGTTGGGTTATGGACTTCATTTTCTTGCTTCTTTGCATGCATGGTGATTTTTGACTGGATGGCAGTCATGAATTTTACATTGTTAGGTGCTTATTTTTGTTTTATTTCTATATGTCTATTTTGGCTTTGTTTGGGGATGAGTTAAGTGACATGAAATCAATCTGATACTTTTGAGACTTGCTTTAAAGGGAAACATATCATAATGATAAAGGGTTAACTCATCAAGAAGACATAATGGGAGCAATATACCATGTTCATGGGCCGAGAGATTCAATATTAAGATGTAAATTTTCTTCAAATTTACCTATAGATGCAAGACAATACCAATTTTTTTAAAGAAAATGACAAGCTAATTCCAAAATTAACCAAAAAATGTTATGAAGAAAAACCAAGTTGAAGGACATACTATCCCTGATATCAGAACTTGCTATAAAGCTACAGTAAATAAGACAGAGTAGCATTGGCAGAAGACAGATATTTAGATCAGTGGAACAGAATAGAGAGTTCAGAAAATAAACACATATAAAATTTGCCAAGGCAATTCAACAATGGAAAAGATAATCCATTCGATATGTAATACCAGAACAATTAGATTGCCATAAGCAAAGAGAAAAAGTTCTTCCACACCACATAATAAAAAGTAACAAAAATAGACATAACTGTACCTTAAATAATAAAACCTCTGGAATAAAATATTTTAAAGAATTCTTAGTGATTTTGGCTTAAGCAAAAATTTCTTCAATAGGACACAAAAACCACCAACTATTTAAAAGATGTATAATTTAGATTTTACTGGAATTTAAAATGTTTGGTCTTGAAAAGACACTTAAGAAAATGAAAATGCAAGCTATAGATTGGGAGAAACTATTTGCAAAACATATATCAAAATGTATAAAGAATTGTTATGATACAGTGTTAATGAACAATTCAAATAAAAATGAAAAAAAAAAAGATTAAGACACTTCACCAAAGAAGATATTTGAGTGGCAAATTAGTACATAAAAAGATGCTCAATCACATTAGTATTAGGTAACTGCAAACTAAAACTATAATGAAATATGACTACATACCTACAGGAACAGCTAAAATGTAAAAAGCCTGAAATTACATTGTTTGTTAGCACGTGGAGAAATGTAACTCTTGTATGTTGCTGGTAGAAATGCAAAATGGTACAAACACTTTTGGAAGGGGTTTGACAGTTTCTTATATGGTAAACATACACCTAGCATATGACCCTGCCATTCTCACACTCTTAGATATTTATTTACCTAAGAGAAATGAAAACATATGTCCACACAAATACTTACACTTGGGTATTTCTAGCAGTTTTATGCATAACAGCCAAGAACTATGAAAAATCCAAATGTCCATCAACTGTTGAATAAAACTGACCTAAAAACAAGAACAAAAGCATGTCTATGCAAAATGGCTAAAAAAAAAAATACATTAAAAAATTAAAGAGGAAATATTAGAGGTGATTTGAATTTCTATCCTAAATACTAAACTTCACAAATTTACAAAGTTTCTTATATCTTAAGAAACATAAATTTACTTGTTTTCAAGTAAATTTATTTTATCAGGCTAATGTACAGTAGGTGACTTCATTAATTAGAAGATATTCTAATTAGGGGCACCTGGGTGGCTCAATTGGTTAAGCATCTGCCTTCGGCTCAGGTCATGATCCCAGAGTCCTGGGATCGAGCCCCGCATCAGGCTCCCTGCTCAGCAGAGAGCCTGCTTCTCCCTCTCCCACTCCCTCTGCTTGTGTTCTCTCTCTCACTGTGTCTCTCCCTGTCAAATAAATAAATAAAATCTTTATTAAAAAAAAGAAGATATTTTAATTAACCTATCAAGTTGGTATGTAAATGAATTCATGAAAACACTGTTCTCTTGAGTGGTTTAAATAATGCCTCTAATCTTATTTATATTCTTAGTTTGCATTGCAAACTCTTCATTACAAAGGTAAAATTCAAGTAGTCACACACTGAGAATAGAAACATCTGAGTTAATGAGGTTTTCTTAGATCTCACTTTTAGATTGTGTTCTTCATGGCTTCTTAAAAGAGGAATTTAGTTGCAAAGTTGCCCCAGGAGCTTGGCAGATTCCACTGGGCCCCATTCTCAGTTCTGGATGCACATGTCTTTTTTTGTTTCAATTTACATCATTTTTTAAACTTAAAATCAATTAATTAACATTCATGTATTATTAGTTTCAGGGGTAGAGTTTAGTGAATCATCAGTTGCATATAACATCCAGTGCTCATTGCATCACATGCCCCCCTTAGTGCCCATCACCCAGTTACCCCATCCCCCCACCCGCCTCCCCTCCAGCAACCGTTTGTTTCCTATGTTTAAGACTCTCCAGTGGTTTGTCTCCCCTTCTGATTTCATCTTATTTTATTCTTCCTTCCCTACCCCTATGTTCCTTTTTTGTTTCTTAAATTCTACATATGAGTGAAATCATATGATATTTGTCTTTATATGACTAACTTATTTCCCTTAGCATAATACCCTCTAGTTCCATCCACGTCGTTGCAAATGGCAAGATTTTATGTTTTTTGATGGCTGAGTAATATTCCATTGTATATCTGTACCACATCTTCTTTATCCATTCATCAGTCAATGGACACCTGGACTCTTTAAATAGTTTGGCTATTGTGGACATTGCTGCTATAAACATTAGGGTGCATGTGCCCCTTCGAATCACTATGTTTGTTTCCTGTGGATAAATACCTAGTAGTGCAATTGCTGAATCGTAGTGTAGCTCGACTTTTAACTTTTTGAGGAATCTCCATACTGTTTTCCAGAGTGGCTGCACCAGTTTGCATTCCCACCAACAGTGTGAGAGGGTTCCCCATTCTCATGTGCCTTTTCCAGGTATATGATCACGGCTTCACCTGCAGACACATCAATTTGACTGTTTTCTCCTTAGAGCTAAAATTGTATGGTATAAAGAATAAAGTAAAGCATAAAACTATATTTGGGTAACTTTTCACCATTAAAATTTTCCAAATAAAGAGCTTTCAGATTAAACTGTGTATAAACATTTATTAATGTCACTAAAATGCTGACTTCCCTTCAAAAGTATTCTTTTGCTTCATAATCTTGGATTCTTTCCCAGCATCTCCATGTCACCTGCATCCGCTTGCACATAGTAAGGGTGCAGTTGTCTCACTGATTTGAGACACCTGAGTCCCCTTCGCCCCCTCCCCCAGGTCTGAAGTGCCAGCCACCAAACCTGCCCTCCTGGAATCCCCTGTCCTCCACTTGGAAAATTTTAATGGTGAAAAGTTACCCAAATATAGTTTTATGCTTTGCTTTATTCTTTTTTTTAAAGATTTTATTTATTTATTTGAGAGAGAGAATGAGAGAGAGCAAGCACATGAGAGGGGGGAGGGTCAGAGGGAGAAGCAGACTCCCTGCCGAGCAAGGGGCCCGATGCGGGACTCGATCCAGGGACTCCAGGATCATGACCTGAGCCGAAGGCAGTCGCTTAACCAACTGAGCCACCCAGGCGCCCTGCTTTGCTTTATTCTTTACATCATACAATTTTAGCTCCAAGGAGAAAACAGTCAAATTGATGTTTTCTGCAGGCAAAGTCTGATGCTCCGGAGGTTTAGCGTCGTTTTGGGGGAGGGTCACGTGTCTGGGCGTGAGGAGCGGGTGCTCATTCCGAGCGGAACCTTGTATGTGTCCCGATCAGGGGAGGGATGGGGGCTCCCGGGGCTTCCCCCCACCCCGCCCCAGGGCTGTGTTCCTTGGCCCCATCGGAGGATGAATGCTAAGGGCCCGTTGCAACAGGAAGGTGGTGGTTCTTTCGGGTCGTCTCCGTGATTGCTCAAAGCCCTTCCGACTCAGCCCTATTTGAGAGGGAACAGATTGTGTTTGTGTTGCAAGAACAAAAGCGCGGCCGCCCAGCTGCGCAGAACGGGGTCACGTCGGAGGGCTGCGCCCCGAGCGCCGGGGGGCTGGCACGGCCTGAGCTGCTCCCGCCGCTCGCCCACCGAGCCGCCGCGTTCACACGCACGCTGACCCGAAATCCGAAATCCGCAGGCGGCAGCTGCGCAGCAAACAGCTGGCCCGGGCCGCGCCTGGAGACGCCCTTGATGCATTTACCGACAGCCCTTGCCAGGGCTTGCGAGAGCAGATTAGACCCCTCGAAGGGGGGCCGACTCCAAAGCTGTAATTTGAGCCAGGATCTTGTTACACTTACATGCAGCTGTTGCATTCAGAAATACAATGTGTTTTTTCCCCTTCTAAATAGGCTCTGTTCATCTCAACTGCTTCATTTACTGCCTTTTTCTGCAAAACTTTGGCAGTTGAGTATAATAATGTCACTGTTGAACTCTCTGCGGTTAACAAGCTCCTTTCTGTGGCATTCTTTTGATGCTTTATGCACTTTTGAAGAAAGCCATGTTTCCCCTTTCTGTAGTTTTGTCAATCACGGTTTCTTTTTTTAATAGCATTTCATCTTTCCACGACTGGTGTAAGATCCCCAGTGTAAACAGGATAGAACTACCTGCTGCATAGTCTGGATGACTCCATAACAGGGCCAGCTCTGTTCATTAGGATGGTGTTGAGGAGAAATGAAAGCACTTCCATCCTCAAGTGCTACCATCTGAGAGAGGGAGACCACTCTAGTTTTGCTCTGGGTTTTCTTGTGTTTGTTACTGTGAATTAATTCAAATAATTATCTCTTGTAATAAAAAAGGAACATTTCTAGTGTCTGAACTCTGAAGTGGTTGCAATGTGTTGTTTTTCTTCAGCAAGCTGATTCATCCTATTCAGTGAGTGTTGACCAAGCACCTACTATGTACAAGTCTCTATGTCCCATTGTCGCGGGGGTTCAAAGATGAATCGTTCACCCCCTGCCTGCAAGGAACTTGCTACCCAATAAGAAAGACAGGAAAACAGCTACCCCAAAGCAAAGCAGAACACTCTGAGGGTTATCGACTACTGACAGCCACTGCCCCCACAGACTGGGACACTAGGGGCCAGGCCATGGGGAGGGGTGGCATTATCTGGGCCTTAAAGAGGGAGCAGGATTTAGACGGGCAGAGAAGGGAATGCGTGGGCACAGGCTCAGTAGCACCAAGTTGCTAGTGTTTCCGGGCAACGGTGGGTGGTCAGCCCCATGCTGTGAACAGTGGCGGGGCAGGGATGTGATTACTCAGGCCAGGTTGGGAGAACCTGACACGCCAGCTCGGGAGACGACATTTTCTGAAGGCAGTGGGATTCCCCATGCTCGTTTTGGCTTCACTTTGCCTTTTGGAAAAATTGATCCAGTATATCCTTCACTTGATATCTTCATTCTTATGAGGTGGTATTGAGGAATTTTGGAGTGAACTCTCATAATGTCTGCAATTTATTCCCAAATAGTTCAGCAAAAGCTGTCACACACACACACACACACACACACACACACAAAGAGACAAAACATCAACAAATGACAAATCCAGAGGAAGGATATGTGGGTGTTCATTTTACTCTTTTCACTTTTCTGAAAGTTTGCAAGTTCTCCCAATAAAGATTGTGAATACAAAAGAATAGCCATTCTACCAAAGAGTAGAGACTACTTGGTAATACCTGCCCAGCTCTGTAAGTATCTGGGTCTTAGGATTTAGCTCTCCTAGCAAACGCTCTGCTCTAACTAACTATCCCCACTCTACTACCTACGAACCAGGGAGTCTCAGCAAGACACTGATGCCACTTGACCACTGGTTTCAGCATCTGTCCAACAGATGCAATGGGAGCACCTGCGGACCCATAGGGCACTGGGAAGATTAAGAAGAGAACCGACATCTGAAGCACTTGACATGGGGCCTGATCCACGTTATGGCTCAGAAAATGGTGTGGGTTATTACAACCACAGCTTCTATTGTTAACTTTTCTCCTTAAACCTTGCCTAGTCCTATTTCTTCCCAGCACCCATGATCTCTCCTGCAGGCTCAGGACGGCATGCCAACAGCTCTGCTGATGCCCTATCCTCCCAAAGGGCTGATGGATCACACTCACGGCAACCTGCATTAGAAAATCACAGCATTATCAACAATAGCCAAACTATGGAGAGAGCCCAGATGTCCATCAACAGATAAATGGATATAGAAGATGTGGTGTATAGGGCGCCTGGATGGCTCAGTCGGTTAAGCGACTGCCTTCGGCTCAGGTCATGATCCTGGAGTCCCGGGATCGAGTCCCACATCGGGCTCCCTGCTCGGCAGGGAGTCTGCTTCTCCCTCTGACCCTCCTCCCTCTCGTGCTCTCTGTCTCTCATTCTCTCTCACAAATAAATAAATAAAAAATCTTTTAAAAAAAAAAGAAGATGTGGTGTATATATACAATGGAATATTATGCAGCCATCAAAAAGAATGAAATCTTGCCATTTACAACAACGTGGTTGGAGCTAGAGAGTACAATGCTAAGTGAAGTAAGTCAGAGCAAGACAAACACCATATGATCTGTCTCATATGTGGGATTTAAGAAAGAAAACAGCTGAACGTATGGGAAGGTGGAAAAGGAAAAAAGGAGAGAGGGAAAGAAGCCATAGGAGGCTCTTAACAATAGAGAACAAACTGAGGGTCCATGGAGGGAGGTGGGTGGGGGATGGGCTGGATGGATGATGGGCATTAAGGAGGGCACTTGCTGTGATGAGCACCGGGTGTTGTATCCCTGGATTCTATTCCAGAAACCAATATTGTATTGTATGTTAACTATCTAAAATGTAAATTAAAAAAAAAAAGAAAATTCACTCTTCAGGTCCAACCTTGTATATTGTAAGGACCTCTCAAATTACACTAGGAGCAGAGTTTGAATATTCAGATCAAATGTCAGTGTCTTCAGTGGGGTAATCATTTGGTTAAAAATTTTTTTTTAATTCAAGTAAGGGGTGAAACGGTACTGTTCGTTCAACTGTACCAACAGCACTCCTGTCCTTTTTAGAATTTATTGTCTAAACAAATGAAACATTTCAGTGTGACAATAAATTGTCATGAGCGGGACATGAGTGATTTGAAGATAGCCAGAAAAGCTTAAACATCACTTTTCCCTGGAGCATTCTGGTCTTCTCTCCGCACTTGTCCCTGTAAAAATGGCTTTACCTGGAACCAAGAGGCATCCTGCTCTTCACAGAGAACATTCAATCGCTCAACCGATTACGAGCAAGCTTAAAAATTCTGTACATGTGCATAACTGAACTTGAATGTTGGCAACTGTGAACGCCCATAAACGTGCGCAGGTACCTGAAGGACTAAGCAAAAATAAAACAAGAGCTGCTTAGTGCGCATGTCAGCATTTGCGCGGCTGCAATGCTCCACGGAAACGCACCTCGCGCTCTGCAGGTACTAAGTGATGGGAGTAGCCTACCAATGCCTCTTTGGTGCACCTGCACGTGGGGTCTGGACCTCCACAGGGTCTTTCTCATTTTCTCTACCATTAAATATATTTTATTTTTAGAGCAGCTTTAGACTTATAGAAAAACTGGGAAGACAGGACAAACAGTTACCATATACCTCGCATCCGCTTCCCTGATGAGTAACATCTCACAGGATTCTGGTACTTTTGGTATGGGTAACAAACCAATATTGATATATTATTATTAACCTACTTTCATACCGTATTAAAATTTCCTTCGGTTTCACCCAACGTCTTTTCTCTATTCCAGGATCCCATAGGACATTTAATTGTCTTGTCTCCTCAGACTTGTCTTGACTGTGGCAGTTTCTCCGATGTCCCTTGTTTTGGGTGACCTTGACAGTTGTGAGGACTCCACATCTTGTTATGGCTTCACTTCTCAGCCTTCCTATTTTCAGCCACCGCTCCTTATAAAATGGTAGCCTCCAACATCGCTAAACATTGTTAAAAGTGCTTTAATAGCCTTTGCAAGAGACGTGTAATATCATGTCAGAGCAACTGTGATCGGCTGGTAGTTACACTTTGAAAATGTGCTTGTGGTTAATAATAGATTAGAACGTTTTATGCAAAACTGCTTCCTGGTAATTAGATATTTGAGATGTTTTGTAGAACACCAATTTTTATTTTACTTAAAATTACAATTTGCTCAATTATAAACATAATCCAGTTATATTGGATTGGTTGGATAGCTATTATACATTGTGGGCATAATTACAACTACCCTGTATTTATGCCCCCCTCGCTATATAAAAATATAACAATTGCCAGAAAGTCAGAGTTGGAGGGAAATTCTTAGAGGCAAGAGCTGATCTGTATCTTTGCTTCCAGGTCACAAAACCCCAAACCCCAAAAGCCTATGCCAAGGGCTTTTTGCCCTAAACCCAGCCCTTAGGTCTTTGACAATCCATGGGTCTGCTTCTTCCAATTATTTAAAAATATATCCTGAGCAGCTTCTCTGTACCAAGCACTTGGCATGAATAGGACAAATACCTGTCTCTGCCCTCACAGGTCAGTCTGTCCAAGGAGGTGGGCTTACAGCAGATAAATAACTCAGGACTTGGCCCCCCACAAGTTGGGAGAATCTCCAGTCTTGCTGCAACCCTACTCTTTCTTTTTCCCTCTCTGGTATTTCTAATGCTAACCTGTCACCCATGTGTCAGTCTGTCTGTGTGTGTGCTGCACTGCTCAGCACCCTGCCTGTGGCTCCCCTCAGCCTGCCTGGTCATGGGTCAGTCCCATCCATGTCCATCTTGCTGCTCAGTTTTGACGTCCTTGAGATTTCTCAGCTCCGATTGCTGCCCAGCTTGTTGACCAATGCCTGCTGCCTGACCTGTGGCAAGCCACTGGATGGCATTAGTGACAGATCAGACATTGCAGAAGAAAAGAGTGGGGGAAGACATAGCGATCAAAACTACCCAAAATAAAACAGAGCAAAGAAGATGGCAAAATTTAATAATCAGTGAGCTACTAGAAATTTTCCAAGTACCCTACTATATGTGTAACTGGAGTCTGCAAAGAAGAATAGAAAGAGGGGGAAACAGAAAAAATATTTGAAGAAATGATGGCCACTTTTAAAAAAATTTCCAACGACGTAGATTTCAGAGCAAAGAACATTATCAGAAATAAAGTTATTTCATAATGATATAGGGATTAATTCATCAAGAATACATAACAATCCTAAATATTTATGCACCTGGTAAGAGAGTTTCAAAATATATGAAGCAAAAACTAACAGAATTAGGAAGAGAAATAGACAAAATCGAACTTGTCAGAGATTTCAACCCAACTTTCCAATCACTACCAGAATAAACAGACAGAAAGTCAGTAAGGAAATCTGAAATTAATTTTGATATTTATATAGCTAATTCAGCTTTCTTTTGATCAGGGTAAATAAATATACCTTTTACTATCCTAGGCCTTTAACCTATTTGTCTTTATATTTAAAGTAGATTTCTAACATACAACAGAGTTGAGGAGAGTATATTATCATAGAGTCTGTTATCAACCAAATTGACATAATAAAAAATTTTAGAATACTCCACCCAACATTAATACAGAATACACATTCTTTTAAAAGACACACAGAACATATACCAACATTAATCAAATTCTGAGCTATAAAATAATGCATTAATACATTTTAAGGGATTCAATTTATGCAAACTATATTATTTGACTACAGTGGGATTAAGTTGTATTCCAAATATTTGGAAACTAAATAACATATCCTTAAATAACCAATGGGTTCAAGAAGAAATAAAAAAATTAGAAAGTATTTTAAAACAGTATTTTTTCAATAAAAACACAGTATTTTGAAACTGTCTGGAAACACGGCATGCTAAGATTTGTGGGATGCAGCCAATGCCATACTTTGGGGGAAATTTGTAGCACTGAATGTCTACGTTAGAAGAGAAGAAAGAGCATAATATATGACCTCAGATTCCACCTTCAGAAAATTTTTAAAACAGAGCAACTCAAACCCAAAGAAAGCAGAAGAAAATAAATAAAACAAATCAGAGTAGAAACCAATGAAATATAAAATAGGAAATCAAAAGAGAAAACCAACGAACCCAAAAGCTGGTTATTTGAGAAAATCAATAAAATTGATAAATGTCTAGCCAGGCTGATCAAGAAAAAAAAGAGCAGACAAAAATTACCAATGTCAGGCCTGAAATAAATGGCACCACAACAGATTTTACTGATATTAAAAAAACAACACAGGAAATAGTGTAAACAACTTTATGCCAGTACATTTAACAACTGAGATGAAATGGGCAAATTTCTTGAAAGGCACATAAACTATCAAAGCCCACCAAGAGAGAAGTCATATTTATAGTTAAAAACCTGCCAGAGAAATACCATATTTTTCACTTATATATGGAATCTTAAAATACAAAACAAATAAACATATTTAAAAAGGAGAAATGGACCCATAAATGCAGAGAATAAACTGTTTGCCAGAGGGGAAAAGGGTGGGGGTTGGAAAAAAAAGGGTGAAGGAGGGTGGGGGATACAGGCTTTGAGTTATGGAGTGAGTACGTCATGGGGGTTACTGAATAGGGTCAGAGGCATTGCAGTAGTGTTGTATGGTGACAGCTGATAATGATACCTGTGGGGAGCCCAGTATAACTTATAGAGTGGTGAATCACTTTGTTGTACACCCAAAACTAATGTAACATTATGTGTCAACTACACTTCAATTAAAAATTTTTAAAAAAATAAAGAAAAAAGAAAAACCCTAGGCCCAAATGGCATCACTGATGATCAACCAATCATTTCAGGAAAATATAATACCAATTTTACAAAACCGTTCCAGATAATTATATAGGAAGGACTAATTCCTAATTCGTTCTATGAATCTAGCTTTTCCATGGTACCGAAACTATACCAAGACATTACAAGAAAAGAAAATGGTATACCAATACCTCTAACGAACACATATGCAAAAAATAAAGTATTCTGAGGAGGTGAAATTTTTGTCCCAGAAATGCAATATTGATTTAACAATGGAAAATCAACCAATGTAATTCAATATATTATCATACTATAAAAAAACCACCATATGATTATCTCAGTAGATGCAGAAATAGCATGTGATAAAATTTAACACCTATTCCTTTTTTAAAAAAAAATTCTAAGTAGTCTAGGAAAAGAAGGAACTTCCTCAATCTGATAAACCATACTTAATAGTGGAAGAAAGAACTCACCACTTTTATTCAACATTATTCTGGAGGTTCTAGTCAGTGCAGTAAAGCAAGAATAAATGGAAGTGATCCAAATTGGAAACGAAGATGTAAAAACTGTCCTTAATCATGGACAACATGATCATCTATGTATATAATGCTATAGAATACTATAACAAGTGAGTTTCGCAAGATCACAGGATACAATTAGTATACAAAATATACATTGTATAAAATGTGTGTAAATTATACAATTAATATACAGGGTACAGATTAATATACAAAAATTGATTGTAATGCTAATCAGTAACCATGAAAACTTGAAGGTGAAAATAATACCATTTACAATAGCATCAAAAATGTGAAATACCAAGGAATAAATCTGACACAGGAGTTCAAGACATTCACCCTGAAAACCGTAAAAGTGGAGGACATTAGAGACCCACACAGCAGAGAGATGTGCCTCAGCCATGGGTGGAGGACTCATGTCACTCAGTGTCATTAAGCTGTAATTCCTCCAAACCAATCTGTAGATTCAACACCATCCCAGTCAAAATTCCAGCAGGCATTTTTTTTTTTTTGGTAGAAATTGAAAAGTTTACTCTAAAATTATATGGAAATTGCAAAGGCCCTCACATAGACAAAACAACATTTGGATGAATAGCATTTGCAGTTGCTTTATTTGTAATATCCCCAAACCTGAACTAACTCAATATTCAAAAGATGAATGAAGAGACAAATGATGGCGTAACCATACAATGGAATACTACTCAGCAATAAAGAGGAATGTTCTACGGGCACATATAGCAAAATGGATGAATCTCGAAGTAATTATGCTGAGTGAGAGAAGCCACATAAAAAAGGGTGACTACTGTATGATGCCATTCCTGTAAACTTCTAGAAAATGAAGACATTTTATCATGACAGGAAATAGATCAGAGGTTGTCTGAGGACAGGAGAGAGGTGCTAAAGACAAAGGGGGTGGGTGGGATTACAAGAAAACACAAGGGAACTTTTGGGGGTCATGACATATTCTATTTTGATTGTGTTGATGGTTGCGTGGATAGGTAGCAAGGTCAAGCCATATCAAGTTGTATACTTTAAGTAGGTGTAATTTATTGTATGTAAATTATACTCCACCAAAGCCATAAAAAATACCACCTGCACTTATGTCATGCCCAGTGGTCCCTATGCTTTAAAAATTTCATCATCTCTAGGTACAAATCATGTAAAGTGATGTTTTTGCAATGTTTATCCTAGTGCTTATTAATAAAATAGGCAGTTAAATAAGTTCTGGTCCCCAGTTGCCTTGAAATTTTATGCAGCTTTTTTAAAAGATTGAACTGGATCTCCAGCAGCTGGTAGCCAATCTACTGCTAACCAAGAAAACTGAGAAGTAGAGGAGTGCATGCTCTACTTTTGTAAAATAATGACCAAGCTATGTTACATGACTCTGTGTGTGTGTGTGTGTGTGTGTGGTATTGTTAATATTGGTTTCAAGTCAGAGAAAGAGGGAGAGGAGGGAAGAGTAGAAGTAAGCAAAAACAAAGTCTACGATTTTTTAAAAGAGGCTCAACTTAGTTTGGATACTAATCCACATAAACTTTAAAATATGAAGTAATCAGAAAAATTTGCATGACAATACTTGATGATATTAGGGCATTACCAGCAGGTTTTTTAGCTGTGAAAATGGTCTTGTAGATTTTTTTCAATGTTCCTTATAGCTTAGAGACCCATACTGACACGTGCATTTCTGAAATGATGCAATCCTGGAATATAATTCAAGGATTTGGAGAGGGGGTGGGAGAGACAAAGCAAGCTTGGGAACACATCGATAATTACTGAAGCTGGGTGATGGGGTTAGGGAGCTTCTCGAATATTATATTGGTTCATTTGATTCACAATAAAATGATTAAAAACTGAGATTTCTGGTCTGACATGTAAGGAGGTTGGAAGTTGTTACATCTGTTCTCACAAGAAGAAGAAAGCTGAACAAACTCTTCTTAGATCCATAAGAGAATTGTGGTCACAGGGCAAACTGCTGCCCCTGACACTGGAGGGAAAGACAGGTGGATACTGCAAATCACAGCTTCCTGGAACAGACACAGGCCAGGAGCCAGTGCGGGCTAAGAAAACCTACATTGCAATGGCCAAATGACAGGCCATGGAGGCTCCAAGGGCACAGACTTCAAAGTAAAAAATTCCGGGGGACCAGTTGTAGGAGACCCCCACCTTCACTTGTAGGAATTTTACCTCTAGGAGCCCTACCAGGTTCTCAGGGTGTAGATCAGAGAAAAATAAACCCACTGCTGGCAGGGTTAAGGGAAAAGCAATCAGCTTGAAAATGAATTTTCAGAGCATTCCACTCTCCTTCACGAAAGCCTGCCCTGAAGCAGAGCCTGAAGACCTTGGGGTTTACCCCCAGCTTCACCTCCTTGGGGGAAGGGAAATACCCATTGCTGGCCCCCTGTAGCCTTCCTGCTCCAGCTGAAGGGGGAAGAACAGAACAAAGCTGAGCAGCACTTGTGAAGGTCACACTCTGGGGACACGGGCTCACTAAAGACCAAAGACGGAGACCAAAGCATGGGACTACAGGACTTCTTCCCACACCTCACCACTGCATCCCCGGGCTCCTCCTAACCTCAGGGCCCTCCAGCCGGAAGAACCACACATCTCAGCCCTCACCGAAGAAGAGATCTCTGGAGAATCCCAAAGACCAAGGAGGACAAGAACGGACACCAAACAAGAGTAGCCTGTGACGCTTGAAGGAAAGGCCAGCTGTAAGCACAGCCAGGACCCACATGAGCCTTGCCTCCTCTTACCCAGGACAGTCTGTCTGCCTTTCAATGAAAGATTGGAAGCTAATTAACAGCACACAGAAGCTAAAAGAAGTACACTCAAAACCATTCATGTGCATAGAATTGGAACCCCGTGTCTTCCCATTTCTGCAGCTCCCACTCTGATCCCTGGCCAGTGTCGTCTCCCTGAGCTTGGCCTTCTTCCAGTCCTGACACCAGCCCTCTGTTACAAACTCAGCATCTCATCTTATCTCCCCTGGCTCCATAGGTCTGGAAATCCAAGCACAACTCTATCCCCTGAACACCCTCCCCTAAATCTGACTTGTACTCACCCGCCGCAAAGGTTTGGCTCATGCAACTCCATCTTTGTGGGGTACCCTCTTCATCTACCTCAGCCCATCCAACGTGCCCTGGAAGATTCGGCATCAACCAACACCCTCACATCCTTTCCTGCCTCTCCCATCTTCCTCCCACCCTCCAGGTGTGATTCAGCACGAGCGCGCCTGAGGGAGGGCATCCAGGCTCCTGGTTGTGCCACACTCTCACTTGAGCTGACCTTGGACAAAGAAGCCACTTGTTTCCCTCGAGTCCCACTCACTTTAAAATGGAAAAAAAAAAAAAATCTCTCCCCTTTATCATTACCTCAGGATTGCTGGGCCAGATCTTCTATGAAGAACTTATCAACTCATATACAGATTTATTCACACAGGGCATGGTCATTGAGAAATCTTGAATCCTTATTTCATTTTCCATGCATTTGTCTTTTTTCTCAGGCTCTTTTCAGGGAGGGCCCCTGCCATTGCTTTCTTTGTGCGTGCTGAGCAATTTGTCCTGTAACGTGGACATCACCAGTGCACAGTGAATGCTTTCCAGGACCAATCACCACGTCGGTGGCTCACAGGGGGGACCCCCTTCCCTGTCTGCGGCAGCGATGTTTGTCATTGCATATTATGGGTGGAAATCTCTGCAAACAAAATCCATCTCTGTCATCGACTTAACATTTCATTATTTCCTCAGTGTTTCGTGTTGCTTTACAAGCAAAGCAACATGAAGTGGCTTTTTAAATTTTTTAAAGCCAAATATGAAGTGAAAATCTTCTCTCATCCATAATTGCACCACATTTTGCTGATTTATCAGGTTCTTGCAGGCCTGTTGCTGGTAGTGAGCATGGGGCAAATCCTGAGAGTATGAACAGAGCAGATTTCAAGAAGCTTTAGCTCTCAAGGCATCAGAATTTCAAAAGGTACAGATATCCATGGATGCCTAATAGAATTTTCTAAAATTAACTGTATTTGAGGAAGGTAAGCGGTACGTTTCATATTCACCTGCTACAAAGTGTGAGAAACAGCTATGATTTTTCTTTTTAATCTCTACCTTTATGACCTGAGTGCCGTTGACCTTATCAGCCCAAATTTTACTTCCAGCCCCTCAGCTTGCTGGCATCGAATTGCCCTTTAAGACAAACTTTAAAAAGGATGGATTAACTGTGGTATATATCTCTAACAAACTGCTACTCGGCAGTAAAAAGGAATGAGCTTTTGATGCATGGAACAGCATGGGCAAATCTCAAAACTGCCGTGTTGCAGAAAAGAAGCCACACACAATGATGCCTATGATTCCATTTATGTGAATTTTTAAAACTGGCAAAACAGACTAGTGGCCAGCCAGGAGGTGATAGCTACTGACTGTAAAGAGCACAAGAGAACTTTCTGGAATGATGGATCGCGAATTCAATGTCTTGAGCAGAGGGGTGGTCACGATGGGGCATATACATATATGAAATATTAACCAGCTACATGCTTAAAATGTAAGAATTTGTCTGTAGGCAAACTATACCTTAATAAAGTCCGATTAAGCAAGAATTGAGGGAGGACCTCTTCTTCTGGAAGGATGAGGTAGACGTACTTTCCCTATTGCTCCCATTAAGTACAACTATCCGCCCTGGATGTTCCATATATAAAACAAACATAAGGAAACTCTAAAACATGGGACGAAGAGAGTGGACTAGCCAGGGACCTTGGGACCATGAAACAACAGAGCGGGAACTGCCTCGGGTCTAGGCCTGGGGGTATTCTAGGCCTGGGGCTGAAGAAAGGGACAACTTGGACCTCACATTCATCACTGGCAGAAACGCAACATGGTACCGTCACTCTGGAAAACAGCTTGGCAGTTTCTTAAAAAAATAAACATTCAAATGCCGCATGGCCCCGCGATGTGCTCCAGTGCGTTAAGCTCAGAGAGATGAGGAGATTGCTTACACAAATCCGAATGTTGATTGCAGTTCCATTTAGAGTAACCGAAACGGGAAGCCATCTGTTGGCTGCATCAATGTCAATGTCCCGGTTGTGACATTGGATCTTGTGATGTTGTTTTAAAAGATTCTACCATTGGGGGAAACTGTGTCGAAGGTCCACAGTATCTTTCCGTTATTTCTTACAACCACATATGAATCCATAGTGATCTCAAAATAAAGATTTTAATTAAATATTCAAAACTCATGGCAGAGAAGGGTGTGATTGGGAAAGGGCCTGAGGGAGCCCTGAGGGGCCGTGGCCGTGGTAATGCATCATGTCTTGGTAGGGATTTGGGTTAGAAAAGTCTATGTATGTGTCAGGACACGGCAAATGGTCACTCAGGATCTGGGCGTGTCATTGTATGTCAATTTTACATTAAAAAAAGAATTAAGTGGAAGTGCCTAGCCTGCCCTCCCCCCATGCTGGGGATGGCAGGGAAAGCCACTGTCCTTCCCAGTCCTCTGGTGAAGCCTATGGAAGGCAGGAGCTCTGCTGCTCCTGGTTGCCAGCTTCTAAAACCAGCACTGTTACCGCGTTCTCAGTGCTAACTCGGCTTCTCGCCTCCGCGTCTGGGTGGCTCCCTCCCCACCCTACAGGGCTTGGCTGGAGCCCCTACCATTCCACTCAGCTCTGCGTGTGACTGACTTCCAACCTGTCGACCTCCAGTTGGCTGTTAGGCTTCCCTGTGCTTACAAGCCTCCCAGCCATGTCTGACCCCCCTGAACCTCCACCGGTGGCTTCTACTCGGGCTCCTGGGAGTTGCCAAAGCAGCACTGGGAGGGTCTCCTTCCCTCCCCTCTCCCCCCTGCGTCAAGCCCGCCTAGAACTGGGATGTGCAGGTGCCCACTGAGGACCACCTTGATGATCTCTTTCCAGAGCCTCGGGCCTCGGGCCGCTTGAGATAGGAAGAGGTTGCAGCTCGCAAGTGTGGAGGTTATCTTCAAAACACACACACACACCAAATTCACTTTCTTCAAACTTGTGTGCTATGGTAGGTGGAATGATGGCCCCCAGAGATGACTGCAGCTCAATCCCCCAGGAACCTGTGAATATGTGGGTCACTTAACATGACCATGAGGGATTAGGGTTGCAGGTAGAATTAAGGTTCCTAATCAACTGATCTGGAGATGGAGAAATTTCCCTGAATTATCCAGGAAGGCCCAGGGTAAGCAGAAGGGTCCTTACACATGGCAGAGGGAGGCAGAAAACGGTAGTGGGGGGGATGTGGTAGGAAAACAGGAGCAGAGACACACACGGTGCCTGGCTTTGAAGATGGAAGAAGGAGCCCCAAGCCATGGAACGTGGATGCTTCTAGAAGCCAGGAAAGCAAGGGAACGGATTCTCCCCTAGAGCCTCCAGAAGGAACACAGCCTGGCACACCCCTTCCTGTTAGCCTACTGAGACGCTATCACAGATCTATCCTACAGGAGGCAAGCGGGAAGTTGTGGTGACTGCCTACAGTGGCTGTGAAGGAGGCTTACACGGTCGACGACTGTTTGCATGAGGCCTGAGCGGGAGCACGGAGAAAAAGAAAGGACGTCCAGGCTTTGCAAAGAGTGGTTTACTTTAACACTCTTGTCATAACTTTTAACAGTCATCTCTGCACTATCTGAAGCAGATCAACCTCGACAGGGTTTTCATGACCTTTTTTTTCTTTTTTTTTATGAGAGTTACTACAGTCCATTGGGGTCCATTTTACTCTGACCAGGCATTTTTGAAAGAGAAAGAAAAAGAATGAGGAGCAGGGGGGGAAAAAAACCCTGAAACTTTATAGCTCATATATTTCAGCTATATTGGGTTAAATGAAACATACAGTTAAAATTACCCTCATTTCCTCCATGTTTACCTTTTTTAAATGTGACCACTAGAAAATTGAAAATTATAAATGTGACTCCCATTTAGGTTTGCAGTGGACACCATTACTTTATAGAAATGATTGCCAAGTTGTTTTTGTATGAAAAGATAATCAGAGTACTCAGCCAAATATACAGGATAATATATTACCTGTTGTGGCTTTTGTAATGTTTGCATATTTTTCAGCTTCCTAAAATTCGTAATTTGTTGTAATATTTATCATTTTAAATAAACATTTACTTTCATACCTATTTTTGTGTTTATGAGTCTGCATTCTTCTCGAAGAAGTACCCCAAATTGTATACATTTCTTTTTTTTAAATTTTATTATGTTATGTTAGTCACCATACAATACATCATTAGTTTTTGATGTAGTGACTCACGATCCATTGTTTTCATTGTTTTCGTATAACACCCAGTGCTCCATGCAGTACGTGCCCTCCTTAATACCCATCACCGGGCTAACCCATCCCCCCTCCCCCATCCCCTCTAAAACCCTGTTTGTTTCTCAGAGTCCATAGTCTCTCATGGTTCAAGTCTCCCTCCAATTTCCTCCCCCTTCATTTTTCACTTCCTTCTCCTAATGTCCTCCATGCTATTCCTTATGTTCCACAAATAAGTGAAACCATATGATAATTGACTTTCTCTGCTTGACTTATTTCACTTAGCACAATCTCCTCCAGTCCCATCCATGTTGATGTAAAAGTTGGGTATTCATCCTTTCTGATGGCTGAATAATATTCCATTGTATATATGGACCGCATCTTCTTTATCCATTCATCTGTTGAAGGGCATCTCAGCTCTTTCCACGGTTTGGCTATTGCAGACATTGCTGCTATGAACAGTGTGGAGGTTCCTCAAAAATTTAAAAATAGAGCTACCCTATGACCCAGCAATTGCACTCCTGGGTATTTACCCCAAAGACACAGATGTAGTGAAAAGAAGGGCCATATGCACCCCCAAATTGTATACATTTCTTGTCCAATCTAACCTGGATCTGCCCTGGAAATCAAGTGCCATTCTTTAAAGAGGGCGTGGGGAACGTTAGCTAGCCCAGGGGTCAGTTCCTGGAAGTTAAAAGATCTTTCAGTGTATTGTTTTCAGTTTGCTCTCAGGAGGTTCAAAGTAGCTGGAGGGTGGGAGCGCTGAGAGAGGAGGGAGAGGTAGTGGGGAGGGGCAGCCGTGGAAGAGGAGGGGAGGGGAGGGGAGAGCCCAGTTCCTGAGGCAACCAGAGAGCTGTGCCTACTCTTCTTTCTGCAGGTCCTCCCCGCAGCCTCAAGTCCTTCCTTCTCATCAGTGGTGACGTTAAAGAATAGGAAAGAATGGGTTAAGAAAATTCAGTTAATGCAAATGGAGTGAGAGCAGAGCACCTCCGGAAAGAAAGGAAAATGTTATTATAGAAAGGGCTGAGCAAATTTGTGGGCAGGAGTAGTAATGAGGAAGTCAAACACAGCTCATTTGTGAATCTAAGTTTATTCCGCAGGACAAATTGGAAATTTTCCAGTAACTGAATTTAAGGACAATGCAGAGCAGGAATTAAGAGAGCCAGGTGACACCGAATCAGAGATGTCCTCAGACTTGAAGTTTGAACACCCTGGTGTTGGGGCTGTGCTTTGGCCCAAGCTGTATAGGAAGTGAGAAACCAGCAAAAATTGACGTGAAAAGTGAGCTCAGGCATTCCTGGCATATTAATTAATTAATCCAGTGACATTGTGTATAGTACACGACAGTGTGTAGTTAAGTGTATGTAGCATAGTGCATAGTATATATATATAGCACAGTGTGTAGTAAGCGTATATAACACAGTGTGAAGTATGTATATATAGCACAGTGTGCAGTAAGTGTATATAGCACAGTGTGTAATATGTATATATAGCAGATGTGTAGTAAGTGTATATAGCATAGTGTGTAGTAAGTGTATATAGCACAGTGTATAGTATGTACATGTACCACAGTGTGTAGTAAGTGTATATACCACAGTGTGTAATATGTATATATAGCAGATGTGTAGTGTGTGTAGCTAGCACAGTGTGAAGTATGTATATATAGCACAGTGTGCAGTAAGTGTATATAGCACAGTGTGTAGTATGTATATATAGCAGATGTGTAGTAAGTGTATATAGCACAGTGCGTAGTATGTATATATAGCAGATGTGTAGTAAGTGTATATAGCACAGTGCGTAGTATGTATATATAGCAGATGTGTAGTAAGTGTATATAGCACAGTGCGTAGTATGTTTATATAGCAGATGTGTAGTAAGTGTATATAGCACAGTGTGTAATATGTATATATAGCAGATGCGTAGTAAGTGTATATAACACAGTGCATAGTATGCGTAGTATACTATGTGTCCTAAGTGTAACTAACATAGTCCTAGTAACGTATACACGATAACATTTGGTATTCCTTTCAAAGCCTGAAGGAAAGGAAGGAGAAGTGATGGACAACTTTATGGCAGATGAATAATCTCTCCAATCTGTGGGGAGAGGGCTCCGAACACTCTGATCACCAGCTTTGTTATACGGCTCAGTCAAACAGAACGCGTAGTTAGTGGCCTATCACGCAGTACCCCAACTGCAGCAATCATGCTTGACCCTGATAATGACTTCTCTCTCAGACACTGAACGTTACCTGGATCCAAACGTGGGCGCGTTTTAAAAATTGTTAATGATGAGTGATAAACAGAAGCACAAATGAAGTTACCTGGCAGGTCATGTATAAACAGGGCTTTATTGCCTTTGAAGTGATGAGAGCATGACGAATGAATGTTGGACTCATTAGTCACCATTGACGAGATCTTACGTTTGAGGCAGTTTATTAACTTTAGTGTGCAGTGACACACAGCGGTGGGTAGTTTTACTGACCAGCAGTCCTGAGACATTGTATCTGGCATACTATACCACTGTTTCTGGTATAATAAAAGGAAAATTCAGGACCCAGAGGGGCTCATTACAGTACCATTACAAAAAGAAGTAAGTTCACTCTACTTGAAGTGAGTAAGGAGATTGATAAGCAATATTCATTTTTTGGGTTAGGCTGAATGATAGATTTTATCTTTCTGAAAGTCATGTTTTTAGAGAACATCTACATTGGAAATGTCCGTGGTTGTAGTGTATATAATATCTTCAATAAAGAAATGGCACATCTGAGCTTGAGTAAGCAGGCTGGGTGGGATGGGGCTATGAGGCATAGAGAGAGAAAGATGGAATCAAGGTGCAGGCCCACAGGGCTGCAGAAATCCCTCCACCTGGACGTCCCTCTGGGTTGTCGATTTCCCACTGATTCACCCTCATTGATCCCATTCTCCAGAATAGGTAGTCTTTTGAAACCCCTGAGGGCTTGTAATTATTTGAGTTTTTTGGTAAGCATATTACTTTTAAAATGTATTTTACAATGTAGAACACTTCACTTTTGATCATATTATTAATGACTTTATCCAAATTAATTTTAATACAATTGAATGTTATTTATAACATGTCTGACTTTTTTCTACTTAGCAAGAAGTGCATACTCTTTAGTTTACTTTCAATTAATTTTATGAGAGAAAGCGTGATTTGGTAAAGATAAATTTTGAAATTACATATAGCATCATGTTTGGGTTTGGGACCAAAAATGTACACTGAAACAGGGGCTGATTGTTAACTATGTGTGATGAACGAGCTGTTCTGACCTTCCTGCCTGGATGTGGGGTGGAGGAATTGGGAGCCCCTCCCTCCATCTGCAGCAGTGGAAACTCTGGCCGCCCAGCCCTGGCCTTCAACCCTACCAAAAACCTTTATACCAGGCTTTGTCAATCCTGCACTACTGATATTCTGGCCTGAATACTTCTTTATTGTGTGGGGCTATCCCATGCATTACAGAATGTTTAGGAGTCTCTCTGATCTCCACCCACAAGATGCCAATAGCGCTTCCCACACTTAGGTTGTGACCACCAGAAATGTCTCCAGGCATTGCCAACAGTCCATGGGGGGGCATAATCTCCCTGGTTGAGGACCACTGTTTTATCCCATCGCCTCATATGCTCTCCAGTTGTCCCCCAAATTGTGACCCACTGACATCCCTAATGTGGGAGAGACGTCATTTCCAGAAGTTATCTAACACAAACATGCTAAAATTTTATTTTAAAAATCATCTGTTTGAAAGTTTCCCCCACAATATTTTCAAATCTAATGAACAAGTGTTTACTTAACACTCACCTTTTGCAAAGCATTCACTGAGCTGGTCCATTTTTCTCTTTCGGCAGAGTTTTCGAGCTCTTCCCGTGTTCCTTAATCAAACAAGCAATTTCTGAGGCCGCAGACAGCCTACGAGAAGAATATCTCATCTTGTCTTTAATACCTCAAGTCCTCCTTTGTAAAATCATTCTGAGAGGAGGGAAGGAACCGAAGCTGCCAAGTTATTTTAACTGCAGTTTGTATTCACACTGACATTATAAACATTGGATTTTGCAAAGTTTGGAGAGACTTTGCTCCACAAATTTCCACTGAAGGTGCATGGCTATAAATCTCAGAGAAGTGTGACATATACACGCATACTTCATTTCATGCCCTGTGAGTATCACCATAGACAGTGAGTAAAGGGCACGTAGCTAACGATGCAGTAAGCATTCTCAAATAGCCCTTAGACTGAATTTGTCACACACAGATAGGACACTAGATGCATCATCTAACTAATAAGACAAAGAAAGAAATGTCATTTGCTTCAAAATAACCTACAAATTCAGCTTGCCTTCCTTTATGAAATCATAAGTATTAAAATAAAAGCCCTTGGTAGCATTTTTGCTGAAAACAAGTTGGGAATCTTGGAAGTTAAAACTTCTGGGACGCCTGGGTGGCTCAGTCCGTTAAGCGTCTGACTCTTGGTTTTGGCTCAGGTCATGATCTCATGGATTTTGTGAGATCAAGCCCCGCATCGAGCTCCATGCTCAGTGGGGAGCCTGCTTAAAAATGCTCTCCTTCTTCTCCCCCCCATTTGCATGCACATGCTCGATCTCTCTCTAAAATAAATAAATAAATCTTAAAAAATAAAAAAAAAAAAGAAAGCACATCTTCATAATTAAATCTGCAGAATCAGGAAAGGACCAGTTCATAGAAACATTGTTAATGCAAGAATACTTTCAAACTTGAGCTTTTCCCCACAAGCAAATCATTCTGGAAATGTCTTCTTTTAACTGGTTGCTTAGCTGGGTCTTTTTTTCTGACCACATGTTTTCCAAGGCTGCTTCGGAGACAGGTTTTCCTTGGGCTATTTAGAACCAACTTAACCAGGCCATGAAAGCTTAGTTTTGTTTCTTGTTGCTATCTGTCTACCCTTCCATCCACCCATCACCCACCTACCCATCTTATCTGTCCACTCATTGATCTATCCAGTGATTTATAAGAAATTAGTTGCGAGGCTTCTCCATGCCTTTGTGTGATTTCTCTATGCCAGCCACTAACATAGGTCTAGAGATTCAGGGATGAAATAGATCTAGTCCTGTGATGACAGACTTACAGTCTTAGTGAGGGACAGGGTGTGCATACACTGGCTTCGTAAGACTACTAGAGCTATGTCTCCCCTAGTGGAATTAGATAAATACATCTAGGGAATGTGGTTTCTATAGAACTGGATAATTTAGAATCTTCTGATGTTGCATTTGGAAGGGGCTAGCTACGCTTAGCCATAATTAGACCTCCACCATCCTCTTGGCTTAAATTAGCAGCAGTAGTAACAATAGGAAGTGATTTCTTCTAGACTTAACCCCTAAACCTCATTTGCTTCTGGGCCACTGGCCATGTCCTCCTGACCCATTGTGTGTGGTTCAAGAATCTGTCATTTCAAGATTGGAATGAATAATATCCATCCCGCCACTTTCCTTGCCACTTAATTTCTCTGACATTCCAATGGCTTACTCAGGGGAATCAAATTTGGCAAAGGGAAGAAAGTATTAGTATTTATTTTCAAAATTCAATTTAACTTTCCAGTCTAGAAGTAGCCCAAACAATACAACCAATTAAAAGAAAATCTTTATTCTCAAAAAGCTCATCAGAGTTTAGTAGAACTTGAAAACCTAAATCAATGTGAAGACAATTTATCTCATGCAATTTAGTGATTTAACTAGTTTCCAAAGCATTTTCTGAGTTTCTACCAATTAATATCTCCTTAAACAGTCAGTGAAGTTGCCCAGGTAACCACATCCTCACCAGGACTTGATGATATTATTATTATTACTATTACTATGATTATTATTATTTTGTAACTTGGCCAATCAGATGGAAAAGAAATACATGCTCATTAATGTTTTATATACTTTTTTTTATTATAAGAGTTCTTTTTTCCCATTGGTTTATTGTCTATTTATATTTCTCTATCAACTAGTTGCCTGTTAGAGTTCTCTTCCTATTTTTATTTTGGGTTTTTTGGGGTTTTTTTTAATGTGGAGTTTTGTTGTTGTTGTTATACATTTTTGAGGCTTTCCCCCACCTGAATTCCTATTCTCCTGGCTCTGGCCCCCATACTTCCTTTACCCACACTCTTCCCCACCCCGGGGATGACAGCCCATCTTTCCAATTGCTCAGTGAAAGTAATCTAGTGTTTTGTAATCTGTAATGTTACCAGTAGCTTTTCTAAATTTCTCTTAATGGAAACTTTTACTTATTATAAATAAAAAACACACATACTGCAGACGATCCTTCACCCACTCAAGAGGATGCTCTAGACAGCATCCTCTCTCTCTCTCCTAATCATCAGATCTCTGAGCCATTCCAGAAATACAGACACCAAACACACTAGACTTTCTCTCATTAATAAAACAAAGAAACAGGGGCACCTGGGTGGCTCAGTCGGTTAAACGTCGGACTCTTGGTTTCGGTTCAGGCCATGATCTCAAGGTCCTGAGATGGAGCCCCACGTTGGGCTCCCCACTTGGCATGGAGCCTGCTTGGGATTCTCTCTCCCTCTGCCCCGCCCCCTGTGCTCCGCCCCCCCCCCCCCAGCTCACATGTGCTCTCTCTCTCAATAAATAAATAAAATGTTTTAAAAATAGAAAAAAAAGAAAACAAAACAACCCGAGCAACAACAAGAACAATAGTAAAACAAACAAAAGAAAACCTTTTTCTTCTCTAACACCGTCTGACGCATTCCCTGGGCTTTTGGGAACCCTGCCAGTCTTCAGGATGCTGAGATCCCTGGAGGATAAAAAGGACAAACCACAGGCTATCTTTTTTTTTTTTTTTTTTTT
>NC_138374.1:4420429-4455823 GCF_054177405.1 Leptonychotes weddellii
ATAAGTCAAGCAGAGAAAGTCAATTATCATATGGTTTCACTTATTTGTGGAACATAAGGAATAGCATGGAGGACATTAGCAGAAGGAAGGCGGGGATTTGGAGGGAGAGATGAACCATGAGAGACTATGGACTCTGAGAGACAAACAGGGTTTTAGAGGGGAGAGGGGAGGGGGGATTGGTTAGCCTGGTGATGGGTATTAAGGAGGGCATGTACTGCATGGAGCACTGGGTGTTATACGAAAACAGTGCATCGTGGATCACCACATCAAAAACTAATGATGTATTGTATGGTGACTAACATAACATAATAAAAGAAAAAAAGAAGAAAAGAAAATCTGACAAAGGATGAGGAGGAGGTGGGACCAGGAAGGCAAGGAGGTAGGGGGCAGGTGGAGCCTCTGGAAGTGCACCGTTGCCCCACCCCCCACCGGGAACTGGGCAAATGAGTAGTTCACAACTATTAATGTAAAGATAGCTGAACGCTAATGTGGGAGGATGCAAATCCCCATGCACTGCTCTTATCTCCCTGTACGTAAGCAAAGTACAGCTCCGGCAGCCAGAGGCAGCCCTCCAGCGAAAAGATGTAGGTGCTGCCAGTGAGGAGTGGGAATAAGTGTGCACGAAAATGGTAGAGGATCAGGAGGTGCACACATTGCTGGTGCATCTGTTGCAGTCCACTGCACACTCGAAGTATATCAAGCACGAGTCCCCTCAAAGAGCCCGTCCCTTCATTTCTGCATGTTTATGGCAGTCTCCAAGTTGCCAAGCCAGTATCTACACCCCCTTTTTCCTCTCTGATGGAACTCTTGAGTTCTAGCACAAGGTGTCAGGCTAAATACACACGTTTCTAGACTCCTCGCAGGTAGAAGTGGCTGATGTGATGTTCCTTCAATGCTTCCCCTTGCGTTATTCTTTCTGCTTGATGCTAAGCTGCAGGGATCTTTTTGGGACTGGAGATGGCAAGGCATGATGAGGAGGATGCCGTAAGTGCAGTGGAGTGCAAACATGGAGATGTGGAATGGCCTTCATCTCAGGGGCACGTGTACCAGCCCTACGTGGTCACCTCCTAAATTCTTGTGCTGTGGCTGAAATATATCCCAAGCTAAGTATTGCTAGTCAGAGTGTTATTTGCAGCTGAAACTGTTCCTAACGAATGAAGTATTAAATGTAGGGGTAAAAATGCACCAAATGAAATAGACAGTGGTTTGGTTTTTGTTTCTAGTCAAATTTTAATAAAAATGGGAAGTGCCTCTGAATGTTTGTCCTGTTGCTCCACAGACATAGCTGAGTCCGATGGGAATAGGCCCTGGTCAGGGTTTCCAACTCAAGGTCAAACTGGTGTTTTTCTTCACGGAGGAAAAACAGTAGATATCACTTGCGTAAGGGGAATGAATTCATTGTTCATCCAAATGATAAAGAGTGGCTCACAGATCTGGTTTATTTCAGCAGATGTTTAACATTCTTAATCAACGATTGCAAGACAAAATGGAATATGTTTATTGCACATGACAAGATTGTTGAAATGAAGATAAGCTCGGGAACTGGATGAAGACAATTGATCATGAAGATGATTAATCATTGGGAACTGTTGGCTCATTTACATGTGAGGAGATTTACTGCATTTGCAGCAAAACAAAGTACATCATTAACCATCTTTCCTCACTGAGAAATAGTCGAGGTGACCATGTGAAGGACTGACCAGGGTGCATTCCATGTGTTCAATCCCCAGAGCCCCCCACCACGTGATAGCAGCAGGTACGATTGCCAGCCTTCTCCATCAAGCCCTGAGCTCCAGGAGGTGAGGAGGCATCTCTGTTCCTTGTCTTATCCCTTTCCCTGGCCACATGATGGACTTGCAAGTATCATGGATGAATAATCACAGAGAGGGCCAGAGACTCCTTCAGTCTGCCACCTGCACAAATAATTAGCCTTCCAATCGGTGTTCACTGAGTGTCCCACCAACGAGAGCCTCGGGGCTGCACGTGACAACTTCCTGCGTGGCATTGAGAGCATCTCTCATGAGAATTACCCTCCCAGTGGTGGTAGAAAAGTGATAAACACTGACTCCATTGGTATTTACACATTAGGCTAGCCAGGATTCTTGAAATACTGCACTAATGAGTCAGGAGGTAAAAGGTACTGGATATAGAACCTGATATGCAGAGACAGCTTTTTGTAATTCAGTCCAGTTTGGGGAAATTGGCAGACTCACTGCACCAGCATTTCATCTGCTAAACAACAAAGCAGGAAGGAAATCTTCTGTTCCTTCATGGTATATTTAAACTATTATTTTTCATGTTAAATAAACACTGAATCAGAATATATAGTTTACTTGTGATTGAATGGCAACGAGAAATTCCTAGGGTGGAAAACAACTGGAAAAGAAAAAATCAAAAGAAGTTTACATTTTTTCCCATCTAATTACCCGTATGGTAGAGAGAATGAACTGGTATCCCCAGGGGTGTGTGGTGAAGTGCAGAGAGGCACTACGGACATAAAATTGTCCTTAAAGTCTAATAAATCTGAAAAACTTGCATTTTCAAAAAAAAATTCACATTTTCTATATATTGTTTCTTTTAGTCTATAAAAACCAGAATATTAGCGTAAATATTTTGAAGAAACAGGAGTTAAAGGCTCATTAAAATTTGTTATATAGCATTAAATTCTAGTACTGAGGAGTGGCAATTAAATGCCCTATTTATCCAAACTCTCCTCAAGCAAATGAACACCTAGAAGAATGGACCCTTGGCTCTTAGTCTTATATCCATAACCTTCATCAGTTAGAATTCTAAGTAGTCATTTCCCATGTGTGGACCATGGAGTCTAAGAGTTCTGAGTAGAATCCACTCTTCACATAATCTTTACTCTTGTGTCCTTTGGTTTATAAAGCAGAGCAACCCAGTGGAGAAAGAATACTCTTCAAAAGACAGTGCTGAGTAACTGGACATTTACCTCCAGAACAATAAACACTGATTCATACCTCATACTATATACAAAAATTAACTGTGTGAGTAGTTCTAAATGTAATCTAAAATTTAAAAACTATTAGAAGAGAGACGCCTGGGTGGCCCAGGTTAAGTATCAGTCAGTCAAGTGTCTGCCTTCAGCTCAGGTCATGATCTTGGGGTCCTGGGATCGAGCCCCACGTTGGGTTCCCTGCTCTGCAGGGAGTCTGCTTCTTCATCTCTATCTACCCCTCCCCCTGCGTGTGCTCTCTCCCTCAAATAAATAAATAAAATCTTTTAAAAAAATAAACAAAAAATAAAAACTCTTAGAAGAAAACACAGCAGAGAACCTTTGTGACCTTGATCACAATTTATTTCATCATATCACGTCATCACAAGAGGAAGAGTGAGTGTAGGACAACGAGGGATTTTGAAAGAGAGAGAGAGACTGCATTCACATCACTTTTGTTACAGTATAGTTAGTCATTCTATTAGTTATTGTTGCCTAATTTATAAATTAAATTTTATCATAGGTGTGTATGTATAGGAAAACACATAGTATATTTCAGGGTTGGTCCTATCTGCAATTTTAGGCATCCCATGAGGGTCCTTATCCTCAATTCCTTGAGGATAAGAGGAGCTACAGTATTAAGAAAATAAGAAGACAAGACACAGACTAGGAAGACATATTTGCAAAACCCATAACTGATAAAGTACTTGTACCAGACTATATAAAGTACACTCAAAACTCAATATTAAGAAAACAAATAACTCCACGGACAAAAATTTTGAAGAGACACTCAGGCACTTAACCAAAGAAGATGGATAATAGAAAGTAAGAATTTGAAAAGATGGCCAACACCATCAGCCATTAGGATTAAAATTAAAATTATAGGATCCATGACATATCTGTTAGAACAGCTTTAAAAAAGGGACAAAATCAAACGTTGACTAGAATACAGAGCAACTGGAACTCTCACACAACAATAGTGCAGACACTTGGAAAAGCAGTTTGGTAACTTTTCATAAAATTAAACACAAACTTAATATTTGACCCAGCAATCCCACTCTGTATATCTACCTAAAAGAAATTAAGTGCACAAAAACCTACACACAGCTCTGTATAGCAGCTTCAATCATCATTGCCCCAAACTGGAAACAGTTCAAACATCCATCAGCTGGTAAATGGATGAAAAAACTGTGCTCATCCGCATGATGGAATGCTGCTCAGTGACCGACAGGAGCACGTCACTGACCTGTGCAAGGAAAAGGATAACTCCCAGAAGCGTGATGTTAATTGAGAAAAGTCAAACTCAACAGGCAATGTACCATATGATTCCATTTATAAGACATTCTGGAAAAGGCAAAACCTTGGGAACAGAAATTGGATCAGTGGTTTCCAGGGAGAAGGGACACAATTTATAAAACTATACACGTAGAAAGAGTGAATTTTACTCAGTGTAAATTCTGCCACAGTAAATCTTTGGGGTGAGGGAGGAATGAGACATGATAACCAAGTATGATGTGTGATCTCAACTGGATGTTGAGCCAAAATATAAACAAACAAACAAATCCACTACATTTTCAAGACCTATGAGGACATTACTGGAACAGTTGGGGAAAAAAGTCAGTATATTGATTAATGTTATTGTATAAGTGGTAAATTTCTTGGACATGGCAAAGCAGCATGATTGTGTAAGAGGAAGTCCTCTCTATGGAGATGCAGGCTGAAGTGTTTATGAGTGAGTGAAATATCATGACTTCTGCAAGTCACTTTCCAAAGCTTCAGATTGTTCAGAGGAAAGCATCTGTTGGGGGGTGGGGGGTGGTGAGAGAGAGAGAATGAACAAAATGTTCACAACTGGTTGGTGAATCTAAGAGAAATGGTGGTTATATCATTCTATTTTTCGGTAGGTTTGCAATTTTTCAAACAAAGAGTTGGCCCCAAAATTGTCAATCCTTTTTTATCCAATGGTGAGTTTGAAGTTTATTCTAATAGAATAATTGAAGCTGTACACAAAGTTGTAAGGAAAATATACTCCACACTATAAAGTTCATAAAACTAAAATGTTACAAAGTGTGGAGATGTCCAACACCTCAGGGCCCCTGACTCAGACTGGCACTCAATACATTCTTATTTTTAAAAATGAGCACTTGCATCAAAGGATAATGGGTAAATAAATTACAGGACAATAACATAATGCAATATTATGCAAACATTAAATGTGTTTTGCTAAATATTTAATGAAATGGAAAATGCTTATGCTATGTTAAATAAAAAATCAAGATACAAAACCTATATATATGAGGCTATTTCCTAAAAACATATTTAAAAAAAACATGGAGAGAAAAACCTGGAAGGAAATAAACTAAAAAGTTAAAGGAGGTTGTCTTTGGTAATGGGACTTATTTTTGTTTATATTTTGTCCTATTTTCCAATTTTCTACACCAAATGTATTCTTTTTTTTTTCTGCAACATTTGAAAATGTGTTTGAGTTTAGCAATGCAGTGCATTGGAAAGGAAACAAAGTGTATCCAGAAAAATCTCTTAAAACAAGTATCCGTAGGTTATTTGACAATAGGGATGAGACAATAGTAATGCTGAGTTCAGTAAATGCTTGATGGACTGATTGATTCACAATCATTCACCTAATCATGGTAAAGCCTCTGGATTTAAAGTGAGTTATTCACTAAGAAATCATTTTCAAATATGCTTTAATAACATGATACTAATTTCTAGTTGTGCGTTACACTTACAACATTAAATAAAATAATACCTTACATCAGATGAAGTAGGAAAAATCCAGTTCTTCTGTCTTCTAGAGTTTTCATGTCGACTCCCTTGACCCCTCCATCAGGTTCTGCTCTAAGCTGGGACATGGGGCATCCAAGAAGAGCCCCTTTCCAATTTACTTCCACCTTTAGATTGTTCTTTGCCAGTGGAGTGATGTTCAAATAGTGATGGAGAAGTTTCTTCTTGAAATCATATGGCTTGAGAGAGAGAGCACAAAACAGGAGAAAAACTGTGAAAAGGCCAGGTGGAAAAATGTGTGAAAATGTAGAGCTGTTTGTCAAAATCTTCCAGCCAGAGGCGGCCCTGGCACCAGGATCCTGTCCCTCCAGATCAAGTCTGAGTCATCAAATGGAAGCCCGCGGGCCTTGGATTTCTGGGAAAAGTCCCATTTGTGCAGCTGAGGTTAGCATACCTCCTGGAGGGGGAGCTTGACAGAAGGACCCAGAGCAGTGTGGGGTGAGCAAAGCTGGTAAGATGCTGCTTCTGATTTCCTCAACCTCTGAGGCTGTGTGAAGAGGGTGGTGAAGTAGAGGCTGAAAGCACCCATTTGGGGGAAATTGCTCTTTGGGGAAGTACTGGGGGTATGTTTACTCTGGGGGTTCCTCTTAATGAAGGATTTGATTCCTGGACTGGAGGAAGAGCCCCTGCAGCCCAGATCTAGCAGTCAGGAAAGTCAAGGGCATCCTTCTGCATGTGGGAGAACATGCGAGAAGAGTCAGAGGCTTGTGGCAGAAAGGACCCGGGATGCACGTGGAAGAGCTGGGACATTGAAGAATTGATCGCCATTTCTTGCTAAGATCAGTACCATGAATTCCTTTAGGTCTTGGTATCATTAAAGCGTCAGGTTGATTGGGTGTTAAGAGTTAAGGTGGGCTGTAGTCCAGCAAGAATTTTTCAAACAAAAAGATTTTTTTTAATTTTCTTTTAAAATTCCCCAAGCCCCATTTTCTGAATAAAAATTTTCAAATAGACATTTTTGAATAAAAAATATTTTTCTCTGCTTTATTTCTGGGGACCACTGTGAAGGCCAGAGGAAAACTAAAAGTATTTGCCTTGCACCTTATTTTAATGTTAACTCTACCGTGGAATGCACGTGCCATCAGGTATTTATAATATCTTGAAATGGGCACTTGTCCTTACATTACATAATAGTGTTGCATAAATACTTTCATGCCTGTGAACTCAATTGAGTTAAGTATTAAGTATAAAGAGTTCTACAAAACCACGCAGTTAATAAATGATGTTGCAGCTTAATGTCAGTGCTTAGGAACATTTGAGAGCTTTTATCTTCATATTTTAAATTCTTAATGATCCCTCCCCCTTTCTTATTAAAGCCTGTTGGAGAAATGAATCTTTTTGTCCTGGAAATTCTTAACATTTTCCTCATTAGCTGGAAGGAAAGGGACCCCAGTGAATGCCACCTCCTCTCTCTCTCTCTCTCTCTCTCTGGCTTCTATCTGACTGTTCAATTGAAACAACTGGAATTAAATGTCAATGTGAAAATTCAGTTAATATGACCATGGGGTAAAGTTGGGACATCTACATGCTCTCCCCTACTTAGCTCTTACTATAGTGAGCACACACACACACACACACACACACACACACACACAATCGTGGTTGTGGGTAACCTCAGAAAGTAAGGAAGGCTAAGGTCCCCTAGAGATCATTCTATCTAACTCCTTCATTCTACATGTCAGAAAACTGAAGTCCAGAGAGGGTAAGTAAAGCATTCAAGGTCACCATCAGGTTTTAGGTAGCCCTGAGGTCACTGCCCAGTCTTCTTGTCCTCTGTCCTGCCATGATGTGTGCAAGAAGCAGGAACTCATGAGTTTGAATATCAGCCTGCTGCTTTCCCACTGTGTGAACTTCATCAGATCACTTTCCTTCTTCTTTAAGCCCATTTCCTGTCCCCAAAGCAGGGCTGGCATCACCCACCCCACTGGCGGGGAGGTGTTAGAAGGGATGATGTGTCTTTCAAGCCTCTTATGGTGCCCCATTGGAAGCAGTTTCCTGGAAACATTAGAGTTATTCTCCAGCCCTTGTCTTTTGGGTCCCATGATGGCGATGCCGCCCTGAATGTGGAGGCCATGCAGGGGGTTCCCAATGTGATGTTCCTCACTCCCTTTCCTGGAGCACTTCCTGACCTTGAAAGTCTAACTCTGCCCTCTATGAAGAAGAGCCTGAAATGGACCTGGCACATGGAATATGCTCATTATGTGCTCTATGAACTGTGAGCTTCCTGCAAAGGCTCCCAGCCCTCCTTGGTAAAGGATGTTTCCAAACAAAGTAACAGGCACAACCCCTGATCCTGGTGCCTCATTTGACCTTGACAAATATATGTAAGTATTGAGATGATGTCTCCGATTTTAGAAAATTTGATCAGGTCTTGAGTTCTATTTCACGCTTGCCAGATGTAGCTGTTCTGGATTTTCCCCTTCTCTTCGAGCTGTTGTTTTGTGTCCTAACATTTGAGGAAATCTTAGGTCGCTAAAAGATGTTCTAAAGCCCAAATAAGTTCTTCAGAGCATGTCATGTACAAATGCAGAGATAAAGTTGGACTCCTGTTCCTGGAGAATGAAGGACCACCCATCAAGCGTTGAGGTGTTTTGAGACTACTGGAGGACATTTGCTGTGATGGTCAGGTCCCTAACCCAGGCTCTCCCTACTTCTATGGAAGTGAGGACAACTGTCCCGTAAACTGGATGAAGTGCACCGTGTGATTCACCATCCAGAAATGAGATTCAACAATCCTCTCTGCAAACCATCAGTGCCCTATAAAACGATTCCTGTTGCTGGAGGAACAGGCCTTTTTCAGAGCATTTTACCCTGGAAATGATTGAAGAATGACAGGCATTATGAGATGCTATTAAATTTCATGAAAAAAAGAAAAATTACTTTTACTAGAAATTGTGATTGTGCTTTAAATGAAGGGAACATGACTTGCTTATTTCACTCAATAAAAAGAGTAGTCAAAACCATTTATTAACCAGATGGTGGCAGTGTTTTCATTAAGAAAAGATAAAGTGTTATTATGCACTCTTCTGATCCATTTTATCAAATGTTTAAGAGGGTCGATTTTTAGGTCCTTCTCACTAAAATGCTTAAAATTCCAACTAAACAATGGGAAGCAGAGTCTCGGATGGTTCCTGATAATTTTTTATAGTTTCTACTACTAAAAAATTACATAGATTATATGAGGCAAAGTTAAAATGTTTGACACCTTTTCTATTGCTACCCCTTTGTTAAGGTTTATAGAAATGGACTATGGTACAGATTGGCTAAGGTTATAGTTTCACTGACTGGTTTATCAGTAGATTTGACTTATATGGCCAAGATGCATTTTTGACAACTTAAACAATTCTTTTTCATGTTCTATCAAAGAGGAGGAGAGAGTTGTGTTCTGCTTTCTTCTCTAAAATTACCCAATGGATCCTTTGCTCATCCACTCCCTGCAGACAGCACAACTGAGTCATACGTCACAGACAAGCAGAGCACCCGAGTTTTATTTCTGTAACACAATCAGGTGATAAACAAGCCAGCATCCTTGCCAACATTTAAATTCCATTATGCCAAAAAGGATTGCCAATCAGGTCTGGGAATAACGTTGTCCTCCTACTGAAAGGTACCAAAAATATCCACAGCCTTGACCTCTCCATCTGGGAATATGATGTTACTCCTCCAAGGGACTAAATCCTCCCACCCATATGTGCTGCTGGCACCATCTGCACCGTCTCCATCTGAGAATCAGATCCTAAACCCACACAGATGTACTCAAAACCAGTGCCTATACCCGGCAGACTCCCTGACCCCTGGGCCTGGTAGGAATTATTGAGCAGCACAGAGCAATTTGTCAGTCTGTACTGAGGCTCCTAATCTAGGATCTGTGCTTTCTTACTCTCCCTGGGACCAGAATTGAGTTATTTTGTGTTCAGAGTTTTATTTCGAAGGGTACATTGTTCTAATTGGCATGGCACTTAGGATGATCTTTGCTAATTGGTATTATAAAGTTCTCTTGCCCTCCCCTGCTGCCATAAGATGCAAAGGCCACCATATGGATGGAGGATCAGGGTCACCTGCCCAGGGTTGCACAGCAGATTATAGAAAGATGAACTTGGCAGATGTAGATTTACAGTTTTCAGTCCGTGAAAAAGATTGTCTGTGAGCGAAATGCACTTTGCTGATTTAAATAAAAAGGAGTATGAAGCCTACTCCAAGAACAAGGATGCCATGGCCAAGAGCAAATGGGCCTTGAACAACTTTCCATTAGGTGGTTACTCCAATCTTCACAGTGTTCAATCTGGCATAAGTTGCAAAGATGACTAAATAAGTCTAATGTTTATAACAAAAGCTGTCACAAAGAGCTTTGTGGTAAGACCATCTGAGAATCTGAGAACCCAGTATCTTGCAGGATTCACAAAATGGTCACCAGGGAGGAGAAACTTTCCAAATGCCCTTGGAAGCCCTGGGTTTTTCCCCATTGAGAATCATATTCGTTGTGGGCTTTTTGTAGATGGCTTTTATGATATTGAGGTATGTTCCCTCTATCCCTACACTGTGAAGAGTTTTAATCAAGAAAGGATGCTGTAGGGGCGCCTGGGTGGCTCAGTCATTACGCATCTGACTTCAGCTCAGATCATGATCCCAGGGTCCTGGGATCAAGCCCCGCGTCGGGCTCCCTGCTCAGCGGGAAGCCTGCTTCTCCCTCTTCCACTCCCCCTGCTTGTGTTCCCTCTCTCGCTGTCTCTCTCTCTGTCACATAAATAAATAAAATCTTTAAATGAGAAAAAGGATGCTGTATTTTGTCAAATGCTTTTTCTGCACCAATTGAGAGGATCATATGGTTCTTGTCCTTTCTTTTATTAACGTGATGCATCACGTTGATTGACTTGTGAATGTTGAACCACCCTTGTGGCCCAGGAATAAATCTTACTTGGTAGTGGTGAATAATCCTTTTAATGTACTGTTGGATCCTATTGGTTAGCATCTTGGTGAGAATTTTAGCATCCATGTTCATCAAAGATATTGGTCTGTAATTCTCCTTTTTGATGGAGTCTTTGAGCTTTTCCTCTAAGGTCAGGAACATGACAGGGATGCACACTCTCACCACTGTTGTTCAACATAGTACTAGAAGTCCTAGCCTCAGCAATCAGACAACAAAAAGAAATAAAAGGCATTCAAATTGGCAAAGAAGATGTCAAACTCTCACTCTTCACAGATGACATGATACTTTATGTGGAAAACCCAAAAGACTCCACCCCAAAATTGCTAGAACTCATACAGCAATTCAGCAACATGGCAGGATATAAAATCAATGCACAGAAATCAATTGCATCTCTATACACTAACAATGAAACAGAAGAAAGAGAAATTAAGGAATCGATCCCATCTACAATTGCACCCAAAACCGTAAGATACCTAGGAATAAACCTAACTAAAGAGATAAAGGATCTATATTCTAAAAATTACAGAACACTTATGAAAGAAATTGAGGAAGACACAAAAAAATGGAAAAATATTCCATGCTCATGGATTGGAAGAATAAATATTGTTAAAATATCTGTGCTATCCAGAGCAATCTATACATTCAATGCAATCCCTATCAAAATAACACTGACATTTTTCACAGAGCTGGAACAAATAATCTTAAAATTTGTGTGGAACCAGAAAAGACCCTAAACAGCCAGAGGAATGTTGAAAAAGAAAACCAAAGCTGGTGGCCTCACAATGTCAGATTTCAAGCCCTATTACAAAGCTGTAATCATCAAGACAGTATGGTTACAGACACAAAGATCAGTGGAACAGAATAGAAAACCCAGAAATGAACCCTCAACTGTATTGTCAACTAATCTTTGACAAAGCAAGAAAGAATATCCAATGGAAAAAGGACAGTCTCTTCAATAAAAGGTGCTGGGAAGATTGGACAGCCACATGTAGAAAATGAAAATGGACCATTTTCTTACACCATACAGAAAGATAAACTAAAAATGGATGAAAGGCCTAACTGTGAGACAGGAATCCATCAAAATCCTAGAGGAGAACATAGGCAGTAATCTCTTCAACATCGGCCTCAGCAAATTCTTGCTACACACGTCTCCATAGGCAATGGAAACAAAAGCAAAAATGAACTATTGGGACTTCATCAAGATAAAAAGCTTCTGCATGGCAAAGGAAACAGTCAACAAAAATAAAAGGCAACCTAGGAAATGGGAGAAGATATTTACAAATGACATATCAGATAAAGGGCTGGTATCCAAGATCTATAAAGAACTTCTCAAACTCAACATCCCCCCAAAATAATCCAGTCAAGAAATGGGCAGAAGACATGAACATACTTTTCTCCAAAGAAGACATACAAATGGCCAACAGACACATGGAAAAATGCTCCACATCACTTGGCATCAGGGAAATACAAATCAAAACCACAATGAGATACCACCTCACACCAGTCAGAATGGCTAAAATTAACAAGACAGGAAACAACAAATGTTGGTGAGGATGCGGAGAAAGGGGAACCCTTTTACACTGTTGGTAGAAATGCAAGCTGGTACAGCCACTCTGGAAAATGATATGGAAGTTCCTTAAGAAGTTAAAAATAGAGCTACCCTACAACCCAGCAATTGCACTACTAGGTATTTACCCCAAAGATACAAATGTAGTGATCCAAAGGGGCACCTGCACCCCAAAGTTCATAGCAGCAATGTCCACAATAGCCAAACTGTGGAAAGAGCTGAGATGTCCATCAACAGATGAATGGATAAAGAAGATGTGGTATATGTATTATATATTATAATCTGTATTATATATATATTAGAATATTACTCAACCATCAGAAAGGATGAATACTTACCATTTACATCGATGTGGATGGAACTGGAGGGTATTATGCTGAGTGAAATAAGTCAGTCAGAGAAATACAATTATTATATGGTTTCACTCATATGTGGAATATAAGAAACAGTGCAGAGGATCATAGGGGAAGGGAGGTAAAACTGAATGGGAAGTCATCAGAGAGGGAGGAAAAACCATTTATAGGAGACAAACTGAGGGAGGGTTGTTGGAGGGGAAGTGGGGGTGATGGGGTAAGTGGGTGATGGGCATTAAGGAGGGCATGTGATGTGATGAGCACTGGGTGTTAAATGCAACTGATAAATTATCGAACACTACATCTGAAACTATTGATATACTATATGTTGGCTAATTGAACTTAAATAACAAAAAAAGGGGAAAAAAAAGAAAGTGATCTTAGCCAATGATCCAAGATGCTCATGTCCTCATGGGTGCTGGTGCCCGGAGGATACTTAGCATCTGACCTGGAAATGGTGGTAATTGAGTCTTAGCTTCTAACCACTGACTGGGAGGTCGGGAAGCCTGAAAGGGCAGAGTAGCTGTTTTAAAATGTTCTAAGGGTCATCAGATCAAAAAAAAGGAGTTGACTTCAAAAGGTGGTTGATTCTAGCTCAGCGCAAGGAAGAGCTCTCTAATAATTCACACCGCTCCCCAGAAATTACACTAGTGAGAACATGCCTACATGTGGCATTCAAATGATTCAGAGTCTTGGATTCAACTCTGCTTACCTACTTACCAGTTGGATGGCCAGTTAGAGGTTATTTAACTCCTCTGATCCTTTACTTATCTGCTCATCCTACTTCTTTTTCCTTTTTTAAGATTTTAAGCTGCCCACTGAGCAGGGAGCCCGATGCAGGGCTCAATCCCAGGACCCCAAGTTCATGACTTGAGCCAAAGGCAGACGCTTAACTAACTGAGCCATCCAGGCGCCCCTGCTCATCCTACTTCTTAGAGTTGTTATTCTGGCCAAATAAAAGAATGTGTGTGATGGGTCCCAAGTGAAACTATAAATGATACTGCTTGCAGGGGTCATCTTTTTAAAGATGAAGTAGAGCCGGTGGTTACCACGATTGAAGATGAGGCAATTCCTAGGGTAATAAAAATTTCATTCATTGAATACCAAGTACACTAGCCCTGCACTGCTTGTTTACATGACCTCAGATAATCCTCTTAGGAACCTTTGAAAGAATGTTGTAATCCTTATCTCATAAGTAAGAAAATTGGGGCTTGGAGATGGGATGTAAAATGCCCAAATGAATGACAGTGCTGAAATTTGAACCCAAGTCCAAGGGGCCTTTTAGCTGCCCTCCCACTTAGCTGCCCCGTCTCTCAATTGGCCCTTTTAGTCAAGCAAGTGGGTTGATATCCAGTGATTCTGACAGCATCACTTGCAATGCAAAATGGGAGGATGGTACAAAAGTGTGCCTTGTTACAAGTCTCCTCCCACTAAAGTCAAATGACAGCCAGATCAGCATCAGTTTCAAGGTTCTTTGCCTCTTGTTATTCCACAGAGGTGCCTTGCTCCTCTGTCCCACACAGTGACCAAACCTGCAAATGCATAAAGCTGGAGAAGATCAAAGGGTTATCTTCACAAATCTGTTCTAAAGAGCTGTAAAATTCTCCTTCAATCTGAATTGTAAATTCAACAAACATAGCTGTGATCTCTCGAGTGTACCATGAATGTGTGAACAGCTGGGCAAAGGCAACATTGCTGTTAATTGACTCACCTCAGACATGCCCATCTTAGCCCAGCCTAAATTGGGAGAATTTTCCTGTGATATCCATTTGATTTGTTAATGAATGATCATGGTCAGTTCAAGAGTGACCTAAAGCCTACAATTAATGTTGTGAAGAAAGGAGGGGAAGTGTGCCAACACACACGGTAGACCAAGTTTTGCATTCTGAAAATTCTGCCGCCTGAGGTCCAGAGCCCTGTACACCAACAAGTTCGTATATTAACCAAAGTGTTGTCCGCCCGGAAAGAAGAGTCTACATATCCTCTTTCCCTTTCTTTCCTTGCCTTTTTTTCATTCTTTCTTTCCTTCCTTCCTTCCTTCCTCCCTTCCTTCCTTCCTTCCTTCCTTCTCTTCCCTCCTCCCTCTTTCTCTCTTCCTTTTTTCCTTTCCATTAGTTTTTAGTTTTGCCAAACTCAAACATGTGTATACATAAAAGAGTCAATTAGTCATACACATTTCCTTATAAAAACAATAATCCCCCACTTCACTGCTATTTCCCCCTTTCCAGAGGCAACCTCTTTCAACACCTTCAGCTGATTATTTTGGTGTTCACCTCCATATCTCCAAATATAAGCTTCTACTCTTCATTTGTCAGTTTTAGGCATTACATAGTTAAATCACAATTTGGGTGAGATCAATCTTTGTTGTTTTTGTCTTGCCACTTGGTGGCACTGTTCACAGGTAAGTCATATAGTAAGCCAAGGTTGCACTTGCTTTCTTGCACAATTTTTGTTTTCCCTGAGTTCATATTTTATGTCTCTCATTTGCCTAATTTTCTACACACATTTCATTAATCTCACCAAGGAAGCTTCCTTAGTGGTATAGTCTCTCAAGACATTCAGACACATCAGGATTGTTATCAATTTAAACTTCCTGATGAAGCCTCTCCCAGCGCCTTCTGACTTGCTCCAATCCAGAGCAGCTGCCCCTTATGCCTGCGCATAACTGTCCCCTGGATATCCCTTCCCTGTCCCTGTCAGGGCTCCCTTCATTTATCTTCTCTCTGTATCGCCTGGTCTTTTACCCTGTGTTCCACTTCCTTGGTCTATACTCCCTTCCAGTGAGAAGCACATTTCTGAGACTTACTTCTCTCAAAGTATCTTTATTTTCCTCTCATAATTTTTTGATGTATTAGTTAGGTATGAAATTCTCTGTAGGAAGCCATTTTCTTTAGAATTTAAAAATCGTACTCCTTTGGCTTTTAGCTATTTGCAGTGTCATCAAGCAGTCTGAAGCCTTTCTGATTCTGGATCTTTCACATGTGACCTTTCTTTCTCTCTTTCATTGGATTGTAGAATCTTTTTTGTCCTAAATGTTCTGAAATTTCATAATGTGTGCTTTGGCAAGGTCTATTTACAACTCGTACACTGTATGCTTGCTGTGTTTTTTCAAACTAGAAACTTAGGTCCTTCAGTTATGGGAAATTTTCTTGAATTATTTCATTGATCATTTCTTTCTCTTTGTTCTTTCTTTTGGGGACTATCATTATTTAAATATTGAACCTACTGGAGTGCTCCTCTAATTCTTTTCTCTTATGTTACATTTCCTCATCATTTGGTTCTGCTTTCTCAACTTCTCTTCAAACTTTTCCATTGACTTGTAATCTCTACTGCTGTGGTTTTTGTTCCTGATAATTTTTTGTACTACTTTTGTTCCTTGAATGTTCCTTTCTATAGCATCCAGTTCTTGTTTTGTGGTTTCATATACCCTCTTACCTATGTAATAATATCACTGATAGTTTGGTTGTTGTTTTCTTTTGTTTTTTGATATTGTTGTTTTCTCTTCCTGTATAGTTCTACTTCCTTTCTCCAATCTAGAAACCCTCTTTTTCATCCTTGTCAAAGAATAAATTTCCAGTCTTGGACCATGCAGGATGCAGGTGAGAAGTGGTCACCTAAAATGGGAGAGGAAATCTTGAATGGAGGTCTGTTTCTTTCTTAAACAGACTTCTAAAAATCTTCCTTATTTTAGTCACCTCACTTTAACCTACTTCCAGAGATATCCAGTGCCATCAATTATTAGGCTTTTTGAGGATTATGTGGTATAAGTCAACTTAATTCTAAATTTTTCCCACTGCTATATTAAAATTTAGTTTTCTAGGGTCTACTAGGTTATTTTTCCTTTTCTGTATTCTTTCCAACTTCCCAAATTTGGTTGCTGTTGTTTCCTCTCTCATTCTCCTTAGCCTTGTGGGTTTATGCTTATTTTTAAAACCCCTTTGTTGTGATTTCAGTGCAGTTGCTGGAGGATGTAAGCATAGACATATGTGTTCCATCTTCCATGTTTAACTGGAAGGCCAACCAACATTTCTCTGCTAAAGGTTTTAAAAATCAATGTCATCAGAAATCCCTTTCTTATGTCTACCTCAAATATCACATACTAATGTCTAACTCATTTTCTTTTGTCCCATTTTCCATGAAGATGAAAGACAGCTAATCAATGTCTTCCTTGCTTACATTGTCAAGTACTCTGCTAAGCCACTATCAAACATAAATGGAAGTGACTCCTCCTTTTCATAAAGAATCATCTTAGTTTCTGGGGCACCTGGGTGGCTCAGTTGGTTGGGCATCTGACTCTTGATTTCGGCTCAGGTGATGATCTTAGGGTATGAGATGGAGCCCTATGTTGAGCTCCATGCTGGGCATGGAGCCTGCTTAGGATTCTCTCTCTCCCTCTCCCTCTGCCCCTCCCTTGCACCCCCCTCTCTCTCAAAAAAAGAATCATCTTAATTTTTAATTTGCACTTAAGTGACCTTTATGATTCATTGTGATTCCTTGGGTCTTTTTTTTTTTTTTTTTTTAGCTCTATTTATTCTAGCTAGTCATTTCTTAAAATAAAACAAGGTATAGGTAAATAAATAACTTATTCATTTAGTCAACAAGTGGAGTGGTTGTGATTTTCCAGTCACTGTGTTAAGTACAAGGATTGTAACAGGAAATAAGAAAAATATACCTTGTCCCCAAGGACATCACATCCCATTGCATAAATTCTGGTGGTCATTTTCTAAACCGATCATTGAAATTTGACATCCTAGTGTTCTCCTGACTGGCTATTTCTCAAATGTGTTTGTGGTAACTTTGAATTCTCTTCTGAGATTTTCTTCTTCAGTGTGACAATCCCAGAAACATCTCAAAAAATTCACAAAAAAACTAAATAATCATTTTGGATGACATTTTGCCCGGGAGATAGGATTAGATTTTAGTTCCCTTCAACTCACAATGGGAACATCGCTGGTCTTCTTGGCAAGTTAGTTATCTGTTATATGTGACATGGAAATGCCATTTCACAAATCTTATCTTTTTTCCCAGATCCTAATGGGGACGTCATGGAAAAGTAACAACTCCATTTCCTTCTGTTTTCTTATGATATGTAATTTTTTAACTTGAACATTTTACATTTCAATATATTTAGATTTGCCTGCCTTTAAACATGCTAAAATATTTATGTATTTATAAGAACCATGTTTGGGACATGGTTATTAATAAGGACATAAAATAAAAATTGAGAATATGGTGAATGAAACAAATCACTTGCAACTGGTATATTTTTGTATCAGGCTGGAAAACTGGCATAAAACTTACACCTCACCAGAAATAAGAGAACCATATTGAAGCTTAGAAATAAATGTGCACCTATGGAGGCTTTGTGGGCAGATTTAGTTTTAAAAAAATTACCTGAGTGTTTCCTAATCACCCCATGGAAGTGGCTACCCATGCCAAATGGGCTCACTGTTGTACATGGCCAGGAATCCAGGAAAAGTCATATTCTCTGAGGCAAGCAACACTGAGTGCTTCCTCTTCTGCCTGAAACACTCTGAGTTCTCCAGAGAAACAGAACCAATAGGAGATATATATATATATATATAGGAATTGGCTCACACAGTTATGGACGCTGAAAAGTCCCACAATCTGCCGTCTGCAAACTGGAGACCCAGGAAAGCAGTGGTATAATTCAATCCAATTCAAAAGGCCTGAGAACCAAGAGCTCTGATGTCTGAAGCCAGAAAACATGGACATCCTAGTTCAAGAAGAGAGAGAGGATTCACTTTTCCACCATTTTTTTTTCTATTTAGACCCTCAACAGATTGGGTGATGCCTGCCCATATTGGTGAGGGCAGATTGCTTTACTGGGTCTACTGTTTCAAATGCTAATTTCTTCCAGAAATAATCTTTTACCAGCTAAATGTGCATCGCTGAGTTTGTCAAGATGACATAAAATTAACTATCACACAGCCTTTTTCCAGGGAAAGATAGAATGTCTGTGTCTAAGGAAGAGCTAAGAAAGACAGATGGACCAGGGGGATTGTGGAGGTGACATTGTCATGTCTTATCACTCAGGTCACCTGTCCTATTCCAAAAAGCTGAGGGGAGGGGCTTACACATCAAGAATGACCAATTCTGATGACCAAGTTTAGTCTACATAATATCAAAGCAACTGGTTGACTTAATTTTTTTTTCCTACTGATTTGTCCTGATATTTTGATGTTTTGTAGACCCTATGGAAGACTCAGAGAAATGCTGGCTTGGAATGAAAGACCAATGGACAGTCTACCTTCTGGTGCAGTCCCATGGGATTGTCTTCCCTGAATGACTCCCTTCTAAGAAGGACCCTCCACATCATTGTTTCATGGTTGTTACTCATAAATGAGGTTCATACATACATACATACATGTGGTTCACACATGAGGTTCAACATGATATCACATACTATAGTCATACAAAGGGGTTTTAACTCTTGGTTGCAGCCAGTTGATCCAGGGGAGGGCACCTCTCACTGAAGGGCTGAAGATGTTAGATGAGCTCAAGGTAGCCCCACATCCAACTCTGTGAGGGAAGCATTTCCACAGAATGAGAGAAGATTGAAGCCAACATGGAGAATGAGGAAAACTGCCAGGACAGAGACCCACGCTAAGGCTCCAGCCACATTCTTCATTCAGTATCCTCCTGACACCCTCCTTTCTTTCTTTCTTTCTTTCTTTCTTTCTTTCTTTCTTTCTTTCTTTCTTCTTTCTTATTTTTATTCTTATGTTAATCCCTCCTTTATTTCTGAAGCTCATTTGGGTTGAGTTCTTGCTCAAAAAGGGCTCTCAATCTACACTCCACTGCACCCCAGCAAATGCCATTTGGTGCTCCTGAGAAGCAGGTGTTACTGATTTCCTGTGGTTCTTCCTGCCTCCAGCGCATGAAGCCGAAAGTCTCAAGAGGTTCATGTGCCTCTTCCATTGGTGTTGCTCTTTCCCAGCACTCACTTAAAGCAGTGTTTCAAATTAGAGTGAAAAGGGGGAAAAAGAAGGAAAAGAGAGTGTGCTGGGATCAAAGTTGCTTTGAAATACACAGAACACGTCTCTCTGAGCCAGCAACAATGAAGAAATCCAATTGCCGTGAGGGGTCACTCCACCCTCAGAGGGGAAATTCTTCCTCTGTTTGCAAGAAAATTTCTTCTTGAAGCATGGAGCCAATTGAGGGTGATTTGTCACATTTTTTTCTCCACTGGTTTACTTGCTTACTTACTTGGCTACTGCAATATTTCAGTAAGCCTCCTACTTAATGGCAGCTGCTTGGAGACAGGAAATGCCTCTTCTCCTCCTTCTCCTGCCCTCCCTCCTTCTTCTTTAGCTCCTATGTAGTAGAAGAGGTGCACAATAGACCCTTGTACATTAAGAGATTATCAAGAGTCTTCCTTCACCAAGGATCTGATGGCCATGCAGTAAGTCAAATGTTTTTCCTGATGCCCGGTAATATGAAAAATTTCTTATATGATCATGTCTATATCCCAAGAAACCAGAATTATTATGTTTCAGTGTTTTGCATTAGTGGCTTCTCCTGCATCAAATTCTAAAACCAATTACATTACAACCAAAAACAAACAAACAAACCCACAAAAATACCTAACACACAGCTCAGAGGGCTGTGCCTACAGTTTCACAGGGTTAGAATTTTGGATTTGATACTCACAAAGAAATGCTGTAAGTGTCAACAGGATTGGGGTTAATAATAGTACAATATATGCTTAGTTTTCTTTGTGTAAATATTTTCTCAAACTTGAGTGTCATCCTAAAATTAAATGTGGAAAACGAAACTTATGCACATAACTTAAGCAAAGAAAATTTAGCTGAAAGTAAATAGACATCCCACACAGCCACTCTACCATAAGTATTCAAAACCCTTAGATTTTTTACAATATGCAGTCTAAATCTTATAATTACTTTTCTTCTTTCCAGAAACTGAACACCTTACTATGGAGGAGAGGAGAGAGGGGGGAGCAAAATTAACTTTTCAAACCTATTTTTCTTAAGTTTTGGTGTATTCTATTCTATCTGTCCCAGATTATTTCACCAAACAGGAAGATTTTCTTTTCTTTCATTACCTCAAATTATATTTTGGAGACTCAAGAGCTTTTAGCAACATTTTTCAGCATAGTAAACATACCCAGATGAAGGGGTTTCTTAATAGTAAATGATTTTCCAAGCCATAGATTTAAAAAATATATATATGTAATATATATATATATAGTTATTATATATATATATATATATATATATATATATATATAGTTATTGCAAGGTGGCATTAATCAGCAAGACCATGGCAATGAAGTCTTATGATTTAGACCTAGAAGGAGCCCCAAGTAAAATGTATCCCTTACTGTGCAGGTGTCTGATGTGGAGTCCTGAGTTTCCTCTTGGGCTGTGCTTCTGTAAGAAGCAGAGGGAGGGAAAAGTGGAGTGGTGACTACAGACAGGAAGGGAGGGTGGTTGCAAGATACTTAGCATCACAGCTGTACAACAGACCCACATGACCCTCTAATCTGTTAGTGCAGGGTTTGTAGAGTAACTGAGCCATTTGGTTTGAATGACATAAAACACAATGTTCGTATAAAAAATTACATGCCTTGTCATATTTTATCCTGACCCTTCTGTGTGATGCTTGAGGTGTGCTATGCAGAGCACATCTCTCCATCATGGGCAGACAGGCAAGGTCATGGACCCTGGTGTCAGGACGATAAACTGCCGTCTATCACAAGAAGATGGATAGCTGGTCCCCTGAGAGACCTAACTGAGTTTTGATGTCCCTGATGACAACAATGGTAGTGTTGATGGCAGTGATGCCATGTTGAGTACGATGCTGGGAGTAAAGGTGTTTTCTGAGCACTAATGGAGCATCAGGCCTGGTTCTGGACTTTTATAGGTTTCACCTAATTTAATCCTTACAAAACCCTGTAAAATAGTTACTGTTATCAAGGATGTTTTGCAGATTGGGGAACTAAATCCTAGAGAAATAGGCAATGTGGCAGACTACAAGTTAAGTCAATGCCACGGTGGGATTGCCAACTGGGGTCTTGATGCAGAGCCCACGACCCTGACGGGTATTGGGTGGAATCCAGTACGTTCTAATCCCACCCGATGATGCTCATTGATCTGAGGCCAGGAGCCCAAGGAGAGCTGCCTGCCCACACTCAATCTGCAATGACATGGTGGTTTCTATTCCATAATTGAGGGACAGTGTACTTTAACTGCCATCTTGCAAATGTCTGTCCCTCCTATCAGATACCACGTGCTGCTCCTGAAATGGTCACCTTCGAGACATTACAAATTAAATAATGATTTAACCTTCGAAAGTTCTTCTAAAATATTGAATGTATCTTTAAAATTAATTAGTTTCACAAGTTACTCATGAAAGTATAACATCAACTGGAATACTGGTCCATCACAAAGTCCTTCTGTGAACCAGAAACTTCCAGGACACATGGCCAACACATTCCATGTGCTCAGTGGTAAGTTTATGTGTCCTTCCCTCAAAATCTAACATGCTAATATCCTCTGTATATCGGAAAACGGGACAGTGCTTATCATGAGAACTCCCAGAGTTAGACTACTCAAAAAGGCTAGATTGATAATTAGCTGTTTTTCCTTGGCTTATTCCTATGGGTATCAGTGTCATCAACTGTAAAATGGAAATTACAGTATCTTTCCTATTATGTCAATTCAGATATTGATATGAACTCTCTCTGAGGGCAAAAAGAAAAAAAGAAAAAAAGGCTTATCCAAAAGGAAGTCATTGCTTTTTATGGTTCTCTCCACAAAATAACACCAAAGAAATTTTAAAATCTCTTCCTGCTCCTCCGATATATCACCCTTTTTCATGCTCATTGGCAGGAGTTTATAACAGAAGATGCCACCGCCTTTATTGTTCCTCACCCCTCCCAATTTGCACACGGCAGACATTTAGTGCACATTTGAGATGGAGCGTAATTCAAAGCTTTCTCATACCCAGTCTGGCCCTGGGAGTGTTTTAGCATTCACTCTGAAACTGAGGGAAGGAAGTCTCTCACCTAAGAAGAAGATAACTTTATATTAATTTTGCTTGTTGCAAGCTTTATGTAATACTTCTAGTGAAACAACACCCTAAGGCAGGTTCCTCGGGCAAATGAAATGCTATGACCAAGTTATTAGAGAACATCAAAGTTATTTAGTAGAAACCAAGACCTGGGAGGAAGAGCTGACATCTGGCATCAGCAGAAATGAAGAACAACTGCCCTCCTGGTCAGGTGTCCAAGCCACAGAGGTGTACGCAGTGGGATAGAAGTGCTTGTTGGCAAGCTGCAGGAAACTGAGCTCAAAGCTGTTTAAATAAAAGGGGATTTTATTGGTTCACATCGAGGGAAGGGCTAGGGTGGATATGTCTTCAGGCTGACAGACTCCAGGGCCCCAGCCCTAGCCTTCAGAGCCTGGCCTCTCCCCACGTCCCCATATCACTCAGCATCATGTAAAGTCTTCCCTCATCATGGAAAGATGGCTGCCAAATGGCACAGCTCTAAGGCATGGAGGAAAGAGAACTGTCCCTCCAGGCAGGTTCAACAAAGTTTTATGCTTCATGTGCTGATTCTTGCAACCATTCCTGGAGGGGAACTAAGTAGCCTAACTGGTCACTTCTGGAACTGGAACCTAGCCCCACTGGGACCACAGGACCCAGTGTAAGCGAGCGTGAGTCCACAAAGCACAATCTTCCATTACTGTTATCAGAAGGGGCAATGGATACTGAGGGGTGACAAACAACCAGTGTCCACTACTTGTACCTGGAGAAAGCTTAAGGACCTCATGACCACGTCACTGCACGACAGCCCCTTGATTTCTGGAGGTGAAGTCCAAATTCTGCACTTTGTGGTTAAAAATCAGGTATCCTTCTGTCCCTATGGAAAAGCCCATTTTATCAGTTCTGTTGCTACCCATATTCCCGACATTCTCAAATGTCATCTCTTGAAAACTGAAGGAAACTGCCAATAAAAAGAACTTAAAAAAAATTTATTTTTATCTGCAGAGATGTATGTTCCCTCCACAGGAGAACATTTATGTTATCATGACCCTGGTCTGAAGAGTTTGGATGGGGATTTGCATTAAGCCAGGGCCCGGAGCTATGCTGAGTAACTATTTAACCTGCATGTGGTGGTCAAGCAGGCATCCTGAAGTGACCCTTCTGAGAACAAAAAGAAGGTCTACCCCAAAGACTTGTTCTAACTTTTGAGCTATGAGAAGCAAAATTCCAGTTCTTTTCTTGTTTCCAGTAATCAATGATCCATTGCACTCTGCTACCCAATCAAAAAAAATGTTGCAGGGAGAATGCCTGGCTTTTGTGTCTGGCTTTTATAACTTCTTTTTAGCAGACGAGGAGCTAAGATTGAAGCCTCACTGCTTCAATCTTGGACAAATAGCAGCCCAAATTGAAAGTTGTGTCAGGTCTCCAAAAACCAGTGCAGTGCAGAGTACAGAGAAAATAGAGCCAAGACGCTCAGAGCTAGAAAGAACACAATTTAAACTGTGTCACAGATGAGGAAACTGAGCATAAGTGGTGCAATTGCATGGTCAAGGATCTGCAGCTAATTTGATGAATAAACAAGGTTAAAAAGGGAATCCACAGCTTATCTGGGAAGGCATTGTAAGCACTCACATGTAGAAGGCACTCAGTCAGTGGAAACAGGGCTTGGAGTCAAGCATAGCTGGCTGAAGCCTTGGCTCCTCGTGTTCTCGCTGGTGACCTTGGGGAATTTAATTAGTCACTCTATGCCTCATTGAGATAATACTACTGAGGTCATCGTTCTGTTGTGAGGATTAAGAGATAACTTAGGCTAAATGCCTAAAAAAATATTTGCCATCGTAAGCCCTCAAAATGCATGATTATTCTGAAATTTTATTTTTTTAAAAAAGGAAAAAGAGGGCGCCTGGGTGGCTCAGTTGGTTAAGCGACTGCCTTCGGCTCAGGTCATGATCCTGGAGTCCCTGGATCGAGTCCCGCATCGGGCTCTCTGCTCGGCAGGGAGCCTGCTTCTCCCTCTGACCCTCCCCCCTCTCATGTGCTCGCTCTCTCTCATTCTCTCTCTCTCAAATAAATAAAATCTTTAAAAATAAAATAAAATAAAAAAGGAAAAAGAAAAAGAGAGAGGGAATACATATCCCAAAGCAGTCATTTTTGGAAATCAAATAAATCAGGGAATTCTCTTCACATTCTTAGAGGGTAGGAAGGGCAAAAGATAAAAAGTGGAGAAAGATAGCAGAATGAGATTAAAATAGATCTGGCCAGCCCAAATAAAAATAAAGAAACAGTATTATTGCAGAAATTGAAAATGGTTTAGGAGCTTCCATGATCAGAATCGATCCTCTAGAAACCAGCTTAACATTCAGGACAGGAATGCAAAGTCACAGATAGCATCGAAGCCAAAGACAAAGAAACAAAAGAGTGACAGAAAAAATTATTGTACTGGATCCAACATAAGAGCCTCCCAGACTCAGGGCTGCATACATCAGGGCCACTTGGGAAGCCTCAGCTAGAGATGCTGCCTTCACCCAGAGCAGACAGACTGGACCAGCAGCCAACACATACACCTGATCCCAGGCCCACCCTCAGCCATTGCTCCCAATGCTGCCAGGTGTGCATCGGCATGCCACCCACCAGGATGAGAAGCTCCCACTCCTCCCACCACTTCCAGGCTCAGAGGAAGCTTCACGTGATGGGACAGGGCAACAGTTTCCCGGGCAGCTCCCTGGAGCACCAGCGCAACACAGCCTAGGAGGATGGAGGAGTGAACGCCCTGCCGGGCAAACTTCAACGAATAGGAGCAGGTAAACAAATTTGACCAAAGGCTTGGTAGACACATGATTTGCACTTCCATCTCCTCTCCAATGACCTGTTCCAGGACCCAGTGGCTCCTGTCGCCACAGATACCAGCTGTGTTTTCTGATGCCGCTATGATCAGCTTGTGGTGCACAACCTTGCATTTGTTTTTCCTCCTTCTTTGCCTCACCTCCTTTTAGCTTTACATCCTTGCTGTCCCGGGATTGCTCTCCAAACAAGGGGTTGGAATGAAGTTTTGCCCATTTTCTGTGTCCTGGGGAATTCGGACTAAGACAGTGATCAAAATGTGATTGGCATTGGAGACGATGTGGATACTGGGTTCTACAAGCTGGAGAATAAGCAAGTAGAATTAAACAATTTAAAAATGTAAGAAAAGAGAACTTTTGAAGAAGCACCATAACCTGGAAAATTAATAGAGAATGATAAATACTGAGATTTATCCTGGTAACACTACTGAACTTTAAAGAAACTGGAAGACTCTTACAAATATTCAATAAGAAATAGGTAACTTACCAGCAAGAAAATTAAAGACTGGCTAGGACTTACCAACAACATAGGATTCCAGGAGAAAATGGAGCAATCAAATGTCTACAAAATTTTGACAGAAAAAAAAAAAGCTAACCTCAAAATGCTATACCCAACAAAATGTTATTTGTACAAGAAGTCAGCAGAAGGACATTCTCGATATGCAAAGAGGATTGAAATACCTTTATGAAAATACACTTGAGTATATAATCTAACTCAGCAAGACATGAGGTCCTGGATCAAAGATTTAAATAAAACCTTAAAACCTTTTATTATCTTGGAATGGGCAGAAACTGTGAAGGAGAAAAATGAAAGATACTTGGAAGTTAAAAAAAACAAATAAAACAAAAATGTAATTATGAAATATGACAAAAATGCTTAATATCTTATTACATAAGGAAGTTTTAACATCAGTAAGAAAAGAAATCCAACTGAAAAATGGGCCAAGTACATGATAAGGCAATTCATAAAGAATTCCAAGTGCACGCATGTGTGTAGAGAAGCAGACAGACAGACCAGATACATAAATGTTTACCCTTACCAGTAATGGAAAAATGAACAGTACAATTTTAAACTATGTAACATTGACTTTTACCTATCATATCAGCAAAATTGAAGAACACAGACAATGTCCAGTGTTCCTACAATGATATAAGTGTTCTGGAGGGCAATTTATCAATATATGTGGAAATTTCAAATGTGTATATCTCTTGACCAGCTTTCCCACTTCTAGCAATTTATCATTATAAAGCCATTGGCCAAATGTATAGAAGCATAAATTGTAGCATTTTTCCCCATTAACACAATATTGAATGATCTAAACATCCACTAATAGGAAAGGAGATGGTTTAGCTAATTGTGATATATGCACACAATTGAATACTATAGAGACATTAAACCCAATGGTATATTTTAACATTCACAGACATGGAAAGCCCTCCATGCATACTCTGGAATTGCAAAAACAGATTTCGGAACAGGAATTGTGTGATCACATTTATATAAAAATGTGTGTGCACATCCACATCACTTAGGCATCTGAAAATGCTGAGGGGTTACTTATGGTAGTGAGATTAGGATTATATTTTTAGCTTCTTTGTCCTTTTTTTCTAAATTTTCTAGATGTCTAATTTTTTAGTTTATAGTAAGATAAATTAAAATGCCTTTACTTAAAAGAAACACTTAAGGAGCATCTGAGTGGCTCAGTCAGTTAAACGTCCAAGTCTTGGTTTTGACTCAGGTCATGATCTCAGGGTCCTGAGATTGAGCCCTGCATCAGGCTCTATGCTCAGCATGGAGTCTGCTTGTCCCTCTCCCTCTGCTCCTCCCTGCCCTCCCCAAAATAAATCAGAAATCTTTAAAAAAAAGGAAACAAAAAAGTATATGCCAACAGATTTTTACTTTTAATCAATAATGTAGAATTCCTGTGAAGTTTTTCTTGATATATGCCACCTTGGTTGAATTAGTATTATAGAAATGAATAGACCACCCAAATAAGAACAAGCAGGCTATTCGTTCAGAGCTTGCTATAGCAAGGGAGCCAGCCACCATTATTTGCATTTGGCAGAGACTCACAAGGAGGCAGAGGAGCAGGAAAGTTTTAGAGGGGGGAAAGGGAAGGCTTGGGTGTGCCCTAACTGGAGGCTGGGGAAGCTGGAGGCGGACTAACCAGAAATGGGGCATCTTACGTTATTGGTTTGGGAGCATATTTGGCCTTCTCTGCTGGCCTTGAGTTGGAAGTTGGGGGCGGGGATAGAGAAACTGGAGGTTGTTGATCAAGTCCTGGATATTCTGGGCCAATTACTGCAAGATTGGCTTCCTGGGCTGGTTGCTGCAAAGGTTGCATTGTTATATGTGGTCTGGCCATTGCTGTCTGTATATTCATTCTCTCAATGTACTTCAATAAATATACATTATTTGGCCACACTATTTCTAAAGAACATAGTAAATTTTCCCTGGACTCAGTCATATCAACTTCTATATTAGCTTAGCAATATACTTGGAATAATATCTGATCTATATTTCCATCATCGACAAAGAATAGCTGCTTCCAATTCTTTATTGACTTAATTTGTAAGGTGAGTTATACACCCAATTTTTTAAAGATTTATTTATTTATTTGCAGGGGAGTGGGCAGAGGGAGAGAGAGAGTCTTAAACAAACTCTGTGTGCTGAGTGTGGAGCTGGATGTGAGGCTTGATCTCACAACCCTGAGATCATGACCTGAGCTGAAACCAAGAGTCGGACACTCAACAGACTGAGCCACCCAAGCGCCCCTACACCCAATTTTCTATGCACTGTTAAACTGGAGTGTTCATCCTTCTGCTGTAGCTGGCTGCCATTTATGGACCATTCACAAGGTTGAGCACTATGTTAGGTGCATCTCATGTACTATTCCACTTTCTCTTACTACAACTCTATTGTAATGTCACTATGGGTTCCATTTTACAGATAAGGAAACTGAGGTTTGGAAGAGTCCAGGATCTTGTCCCAGTCACAGCTTGTTAAGTGGAGTGCTTTTGGGCTCACATATGTCTAAATCCAAAGCCTGTGCTTATAAATCTCAAGCAACATGAGACCCCTTGGAACTGACTTGGCCACATGCCTGGGTTACCAAAGCCCAGAGGAGACTGGAGAGAGGATGCAATGCACCAATATTGAGCTGCAGCTCTAGTTTCTTAAAGGCTATATAAAAAAACTTAACCCATAATTCTTTTATGTACCTGGAGGGTTTCCATCATGGTGGCAGGAAGCAGGATTCTAGCTAATGCCATCCATTGGCAGTGACTATAATTCAGTTTGATAATTACTAACCTGCTTGCCCAAGGATGCGAGAAGTACTGTCACAGATAGGAGGACAAGAGTTACAAACCTCCTGTAAGCTGTCTTCTCCAGTAAAACTTTTAACACTTTTACCATTGGAGATGGAAATACACAGTCTGTCCATCATTTACAGCTAGGTGCCTTTACAATGTTACGTCCATGTTTACCAAGTACGTAGGCAGCTCCTGCGTAATCTTAAAATTTTCTATTTGAACTGGATCCAGTCATTTCCGAATTGCTTCTTGGTTCTCTCCTTTGGGAACACATTTCCCCATGGGAAACATATCTTGGAAATTTCAAATGTATCTTCATTTTCATTCACTGGGTCCTTTTTCCTTTTTTATGTACTTACTCACTGTAATGTCCATCCAATACTCCAGCTGCAGCCAGTTTTTCTTGACCAGGCTGTGTCATACAAAATGCCTGAAATCTCCCAGGAAATGGCATCTTTTTAAGTCTAATTGGTCAGATGCTGAAGTGGGGAAGTGTTCCCTCTCTGGAGTAAGGCCACACAGGTTTGCATCTTGGCTCTACTGCTCACAAATTGTATGACCTTGGGCAGGTTACTTAGCCTCTCTGCACCTAATACCTTATCTGTAAAATGGGGTTAAGAAGAGCTCCTACATCAGAGGTATTTTACTGTATTTTTAAAGTTTTTATGGGAATCGAATGAGCTCATACACGCAAACTCTTCAGCCAAGGCCTGGCATATAGTAGGACTCCAATAATGTAATCTTTACTATGTGTTCAAGCCTTAAAATGATTCTAAGTCTTTATTCCAAGATTGTTTCATAGGACACAAGTGTGCAGGTCAGCCACATGGTGGAGAAAAGAAGCTTGGCTGAGATGCATAAACTTGTGGTTGAAGCACATCACAGACTCTTCCTACCATACATTGCCCACGTCCAGTCAGTCACATTTCATATGTTCCTCCTCTTTCTTAGGGCTCCAGTCTAGAGATAGATGGTTATTTCCCACAGCCAGGATAGTCACCCATAAGTTCTTTGATGAACATACTCTAAAGTAGCCCCATGATCCCCACTTTCTAGTGTTCACATTCTTGTGTAAACCCATCCCCATGAGTGTAGACAGGACACATGGCTTACTTTTAGCCAGTAGAATACAACAAAGGTGTTGGGATGTCAATTTCATGATTACGTTGCATAAAATTGCAATGTGAATTTTCTGGAAGATTCTCTCCCTAGCTGGCTTTGATGAAGCTAGAAGCCATGGTGGGGAGACCACCTGGCAAAGAATTGATAGCAGTCTCTATGAACTGAGGGTGGTCTCCCTCCAATAGCCAGCAAGAATTTGAGGTACATAGGTCTTCAGCCACAAAGAACTGAATTCTACCAACAATCGCATGCACATGGAAATGGATCCCTCCCTGGTTGAGCCTTGAGACATGGCCACAGCCCCGGGTGACACTTGGATTGCAGTCTTGTAAAGCCCTGAATTAGGGGACACTGTTAAGGTATATCTGCATTCCTGTCCCTCAGAACATAACAAATGTGTGTTGTTTTCAGTCACTAACTTCCTGGTAATTTGTTATATAACGACAGAAAACAAGTACACTGTATTAGTCAGTGTTCTCCAGAGAAACAGAGCCAATAGAATGTATATGGAGGAGGAGGGAAAGAGAGACAGACAGACAGAGAGAGAGAGAGAGACAGAGAGAGTGATAATAAGAGATTAATATAAGCAACTGACTCATGCAAATATGAAGGCTGAAAAGTCCAGATTCAGGAAAGCCAATAATATAGTACCACTCTACGTCTGAATGCCTGAGAAGCAGGAGAGCTCATGGTTTAAGTTCCAGTCTGATCTGAGTCTGAGAGCAGAAGACTTGACGTCCCAGCTCAAAGACAGTGAGGCAGAGAGAGAGAGAGAGAGAAATCTTTTCTTATTCAGCCTTATATTCTATTCAGGGCTTCAACAGATTAAATGAAGCCCATCTACCATGGGGAGGGCAACCTGCTTTACTTAGTCTGAGGATTCAAACGCTAATCTCAGCCAGAAACAGATACTCCCAGAAATAATGTTTAGCCAAGTATCTAGGCACCACATGGCCCAGTCAAGTTGGCACATAAAATTAACAATTGCATATGCCTTCTCTGGTTTCTTTTTTCCTTTTCTTCCCTTCATTGCCTGACATTATCTTCTGGGCAATGCAAACCTGCCATTTACCAGGTATTTGACCTTGATCTGCCGTAAGAAAGATCACGATCAGTTTCCTTGTCTATATATATGAATAACAATGTCCCCGTGTCTTATCACAGGGCTATGGAGGGTGTAAATGGGACAGTATATGGAAAGCACTTGCAAAACCCCAAACCTGGTAAGTGGGAGTTTGCTTATTACTGTGGAGGAGTCTGTAACCACACATTGAGTCCCACTTAGTAAAGATCTCTTTAGATTTGATTTTTTTGCAAGTTTGCTTCAACTAGAGCTTTAACAGTTGATGGGCAGAGGTCAGCCAGGAAGGGGTCAGCCAAAAGGCCCAGGCTCAGTGTCAACAGCACACCATGGAAGGCAGAGCTCAGGAACAGAAGGCTCAGCAGCTGGACAATGCCTGCAGGACCTGGTGTGGGTCTTAGTTATCCCAATGGAGAGGCAGCCTGCACCTGCAAGGCTGGATCCACCACGGTTTGTGCTCCAGAAGAGAGATCCTAGCAGCTGTCTCACATTTTGTAGGGCAAGCAGGAGAATGGATTTGTTAGCCAGGGAGAAACAGACTGAACTGGAGTGTCAGCTGCTCAGGAAAGCTTCATACCCCAGAAAGGGGGTAGTTGAAAGTGGGCACAGCACTCATGAAAAGGAGGAGGCATGGGCTACACAGTCAATCACAGGCAGCTCAGAGGAGTTGTCAGGCCACCCAGAAAGCAATCTTTCGTCACAGAGAGGAAGTAAAGCAACAATTTTCCATTGACAGTGAAACCCACCGCTACCTTAACACATGAGTCCACATGAATATTAGCAGAGAGAAATGAGTCCAGAGGGGAGGGGCAGAGAGCAGCCACCTGGATATTTGTTTTTTGCTGTTATTGTCTGACAGGCGAAAAAAGAGTTGAGAATATTGAGTGTAGAAATGGAACTTTGAGTCAAATTGCTGTATTCTAAGTCTTACTGTATGTGGGAAATGGAATCCAATTGTTTTCAGATTTTCCTTCCCTAAAATATTGCTCCTCCTTGGGAATGCTCAAAAATGAATGAGGCTAAGTGTTTGGAGTGGAAATTTTGTAGCAGACATCATTTTTTGGTTTTTAATGTTTCTGCATTAGAAATAAATTGCCAGGAGAATGAAAATGAGATGAGCATCCCAAAATTCATGTATGTGAGTTGAAACTTTAATTCTTGTATTTCTTTGCTTGGGTTTTCTACCCACAAATTCACACACCCATGCATCCCTCCCTCAAAATTTTGGAGGCTTCTATGGAATTCTCAGTAAATGTTTGTAAGAACAAAATGCTCCTCACTCAAACATAAAAGTAGAATTTCACCTTCAAGATAAGTTTTGGTTGAAGGCATGAGAATCGGATCTCTCATCAAGATTCCTTGGAGAGTGACAGCTCTTCCTTCCCAGGGTCCTTGCCCAACCACAGGCTCCAGCTCACAGTGGAATTATTTCCCAGGGTAGAATTGTGAAACAGGCAGGGAAGGAAGGGAACCTGAGTTCCTTGGTGTCAATCACAGAAAGAATTACTGCTGCTATTACTGAGACTTCTTAGGTATGCATTTTATTTCTCATGCTTACAAATTAATGATGGCTAAAAGATATATTTGATAATGTCATTTCTCTGCTAAAAACTCGAGTGGCTTTCCCTGCCATTCAGAGGAAAAACAAAAGTTCTGCCAAGACTCTGCACAAATCCCCTACCTGTCTGGTTCCATCTTTTCCATGCTCTCCGTGATCACTCCACTGTAGAAATTTTGGGATTCTTACTACTCATCCTCAGCAACACCTTCCCTGACAACACTATCTGAAATTATACTGACACTCTTACCCCTCCACCCTCCTTCTCCCCGTTCCTGCCGTTTCCCCTTATCATTTATCACTATCTAACAAAACTATCATTTTTTCTAACTCCCCTCCCACTTCAATAAAAGATCAATGAGAGCAGGAATTGGGTTTGTTTTCTTAAAGATTGCATTCCAATTGCCTAGAACACTCTCCCTGGAATATACTAGGTGCTCAATAAATATCGGTCAAGTGAATGAATCAACAAATGACTAAGCAAATAAATAATCCTATAAGGTCAGTGCTCCTAGCCCTATTTCATAGGTGATGAAACTTGGGCTCAGAAAGATTCTAGAAGCTCAGGCAAGTTTGTGCAACTGAGTAAACCCTGTACTGGATGCAAGCAGGTCCATGTGGCCCAGGGGTCTGTGGCATCCTGCCTGCCCAGTCCTGCTTTGTGTGCACCTTCTCCACACCAGCATCCTCCCTCCAGCTGACCATGGACCTCACGAGTCCTTTTCCTTCTCTTTCAAAAAAATCTCTCCAGGTAAGAAATGAAACCTAAGCAGGTTAAGGTACAGCTGACCAGAACTGGCTCACACTATTACTTGTCCCTTGAGATGTGTGCATTCTGAGGGCTTTCAAAGCCTTGTCTGAGGCGGCTGGGCCCAAAGGTGAAATTCAGGCCTCTATCAACACTCCCAGATGACAAGGAAAGGGCAAAGGTCATTAACATCTGGCGACCGACTCATCTCCACCTCCAGTCACTCAAGACCATTTTCCATGCAGCCTTGGGACAGGCAGCCTCAGGGCCCTGCAGAAACTGTGTCAAGGACTGAATACAGTCCCCTGGCCATGTGGTTTCTACACTGGCTTATGGATCGCTTTCCCCAAGGTGGACATGGTTAGCCTTTGGTCACCTCTCTAATGACACTATCCAAACATGACTTGGAAGTACTTTTCATCTTAAACACTTTATTCCTAAAATCTTAGCAAGAGGTGCAATTTCTCATCAGAAAGTAAATTTCCCTACTGACAGCTTTTTATCTAATACAGTTTTTAGAGTGCCGCTGCTTTTCCATAGGCCTTTTTCCCCCTGAGGTTAGAATGATATTTTAGAATCCAGCAGTGGGAAAAAAAATTTTCCAATTATGTTTTTAGTGTTTTATTACTCCAACTAATCCATATAAATGCAGATAGAAAATCCGGACGATTCCTTTGTGATAATAATCTCTTCCCTACATAAGATGCCCAATGGACACCGCACTTACCGGGAGCATATTAAGGCAACAACTATTTTTCAACTTCACAGGAGTAAATAACACCTATTGGGCTAGGAAGTTAGCCTCCTTGCCAATAATGCCAGGCAGATTAAAAAAAAGATACTAGATTCCTTGACAGTCTGCTGTCGGAATTTCCAGTTTATTGGAAGTACTTCGCATCTCACCCGTTAGACCTCGTGGTGCTACAGAGCCTGTGAGCAGACAGGACCTAACTAACAGATGAATTCCTTCGCCACATTTCCAGGTGCTCCGAAAGAAGTTTGGTCATAGCGGGTAGGAAGGGTGGAGCTGTGGCTGGCAGCTGGTTACATTTCTAAAGCTGTCCCCATAGGAACAAAGGCCAGGACCACAGGGATAGAAAGCAAAAGGACATGAGGGTCCCTAGTCCTTTTTTTTTTAAGTGCATGAGGACTTTTTCACCTCACCTATCTATACACATAGAATGAAGTGGAAAACATAATGATTTCCTTGGTCAGAATACCCTAATCCGTGTTGCAGAATCCGTTCTGCATGTTGCAGAATCAGACATAAACATACACATTTATTAAAGTTAGGCCTTTGAAGAAATAACCCATCAACCAATGTTGCATTATGCTTTTAAAAGAAGTAATGTCAGGGGGCACCTGGGTGGCTCAGTTGGTTAAGCATCAGACTCTTGATCTCAACTCAGGTCTTGATCTTGGGGTTGTGGGTTCAAGCCCCATGTTGGGCTCCACGCTGGGCATGGAATCTACTTAAAAAAAAAAAGTAATGTCAGGAGTTTCAGTGGTAGGAAAGTTCAGGTCTTCCCTGGAGAGGGAAGGAGTGGGGCATTAATCAGCACAATTTGGGAGAACCAGCTCACAAAGTGCTCCCCCACACCACAGGGCAACCAGCAGTCTCTCTGTTGTCATTATTGTTACTGGCAGTGTTTCTGTGTTTTAAGATAAAAGGAAACAACAAACTTCCAAGACAAAACAAAAATCCATGTCCAAGTATATTTGTGGGAAAGAACAGCAAGAGTTACCCCAGAGGGTACTGGTGATGTTTGTTTCTGGTATCAATCGATTGAGGAAAATACAGTGGTAGCATAAATCTTAACTTTGGCTAATCTCACAAGACTCTCTTAGAAGCTGAAGTAGCACATCTCAAAATAATTGGCTGTGCTGAGTCATTTCAGAATGCCATATTTAAAAGAAAAAGAAATCAGAGGAGGGGCAGTGCAAGATGGTGGAGGAGTAGGAGACCTGGATTTCATCTGGTCTCAGGAATTCAGCTGGATGGGGATCAAACCATTCTGAACACCTACAAACTCAACAGGAGATCGAAGAAAAGAATAGCAACAACTCTCTGAACAGAAAAGCGACCACATTCT